>NC_070614.1:45932500-46125000 GCF_027172205.1 Podarcis raffonei | reverse complement strand
ACATGCAATTTAGAGAAATTCAGCCTGATCCGCAGCATTTCAATACCAAGATTCAGTCATGGAGCAAATCCTCTTCGTAGACACCTGAAGCAAGCATGTGGTGATAAGAACTAATAGGGAAATTAAAATGCAAGGCAACATATCTGGACAGGCTTTGTAATAATTTAAAATTGAATAACTATGACTAATATTATATGAATGTATCTTCTCCCAGCTACTTATCCAAGAGATGTTAGGGCACTTGTTTATTGATTTCATAAAATTTATACAATTTTATTGATTGTAAAACATCTCAAAAAAGATTTTTTAAAATGAAAAATGCTATGATGAGTGAAGATAGGTGGCTTAATACTTTTTTCTTACTATTGGATCCCTGCTGTTCAGTTCAGGCCTCATCACCATGATGTAGCCTTAGGGTAAAAGATACAACCCAGTAACCCAGCACTGGAGGCCAAGATGGAGAAGATCTCCACAGCCACCATGATGGGAAACAAGGGAAAACAAACTGAAAGATTCATATTTCCCTAACACAAATCTCTCTCTCTCTCTCTCTCTCTCTCTCTCTCTGTGTGTGTGTGTGTGTGTGTGTGCATGTGTGTTATTGAGAGAGAGACTTGGTAAGTTCTTTAATATTGGGCTTTATGAACATTTGTAGGGGAACGTTTTCAGCAGCAAAGTATCACTGAGTAAAGGTGAACATCAGAGCTGAAGAAGACCTGAAGTTATAGTCATGAGTCTCTCCCTTCCAGCGCCACTGTGCTCTATGCCACAAAAGTATATGCCTGAGTCTTGAATCTGAGCACCAGAGAGATGCAGGTGACTTTTCTTTCCCTTCTCCAAGTACTCTGCTGTGAAGCGTCCTTTGGTTTCGTTCTTTTCTTGGGATGCTATATACAAGAGGAGGGTCGGTGCACTTCCAGGCTGCTGACGGTACCAAAAATGGGTGCGATATTCATTGGGGTTGCTGCAGGTGATGGCAAACAGTCCCCCTTCCTGGACGTTTTCTGATACAGGACTCTGGGTCACCTGGGAATCAGAGCCGCAGACTGAAGGATATTGAAGAAGGTATTAAAAGCATGCTAAAGGTTTCCCTTAATGTACACAGTCAGTTTTCATTCAGCAATTGGTAGAAGGAAGTCAAGAAATAATGTCAAAACTGCAGTACATGAATTAAAGCACTACTGCACAGGGTATAAAGGAAGGGAATGGATGGAAAAAATTGAAACACAATTTTCCTTCCTCTGCCCATTCTTCACTTTTTTAAAACTGTCTTTTTAAATCTGAAATTTTCACACAAACACCCAGCCACCCTCCCAGATCCATGTTCTTAAAATATGAGCAGTGCACAAGGAGTTCTGTTCTCTCTCAGGAAGGAAGGGGAGAGAATGAGCATAAGAAAGTACTACAGAAAGGGTCACGACAAGCTGGCTGAAACCCTGAACTAAAGCCTCCTACACTGCAGGCTTCATATTTAATTATTTCCCACTTTGCTTATTTATGTATCTGTTTCCTAAGCTAAGATTTCCTTACCAATAGTCCACTGATATAGGACGAGTAGTCCAAAGAGATGCCTCCACCGAGTTAGCCAAGTTATTGAGGCCATCCTGGAGCCCATGGGCATCTCCCTCCAATTCAATAATGCAGACAAGCACCCAAGTGTGCTCCTTCCAAAGCTCAGTAACTTCTGCAGCCCTTAGTGGTTGTCATACCAGAGTCAGAGAAACCTCAGCCAGTAAATGGCTACTTTCTTCTAAGAATGGAAGAACCTTTACTGCCATCTGGTGGTGGGAGGCTGCATAACTTATTTTGGAAGGTTCTCCAAATAGCCTAAACCCAATAGAAATGCCTTATACAATGCCAAACCCTTGGTCCAACTGACTTGGCATTCTCTACACTCCCTGGCACCAGCCTCTCCTGGGATTTAGATAGGAGTCTTTTCCTAGCCCTACCTGGAGCTGCAACATTCTGCATGCAAGGCAGATGCATTGCCTGTGAGCTACTGATCTTCTCCTGGAGGTCACAATTTGTTACTTTGTTGATTAAACAGTTATTCTTTTTACCCAGAAAACCAAAGAAACTTTGTGTGTGTAAAGTTGTTTGTGGGAGAAACAAATAAAACTCCCCTTCACACATTGTACCTACTAAAATCTTAATCATTAAACTACTTTCAAGGTGATTTATGTCTGTAGTGTATAACTAATTTTATAGGATTTTTTTCCAGCTAATTTCCCAACAGGAACTAGGGTCTGTATTTATTGATTTCATAAAAATTATACAATTTTATTGATTGTCAAAAAAAAAAAAAATATCTCAAAGCGGTTTAAGAAGAAATGCTATTGTGAGTGAAAACAGATGTCTTAATCCTTTCTTAAATCTTTCTTCGTATTAATTGATCCCTGCTGTTCAGTTCAGGCCTCAGCACAATGATGTAGCATTTCGGGGAAAAGATACAACCCAGTAACCCAGTACTGGAGGCCAAGATGGAGAAGCCACCATGTGTGCTCAGGTAGGTGGGAACAAAAGAGATCCAAACACTGCAAAATGCTAACATACTGAAGGTGATGAACTGGGCTTCATTAAAACTGTCAGGTAACTTGCGGGCCAGGAAGGCCACAACGAAGCTAGCAATGGCCAAAAAGCCCATGTAGCCCAAGACACCGTAGAACATGGTGACGGACCCAACGTTACATTGCACAATGGTTTCTTCAGCTACTGAATTCATGTCTAGATCAGGGAAGGGGGGAGACGTTGTCAGCCACAGAGTACAGATACCAGCTTGAATGAGGGAACCTAAAAGGACAATGGAATGAGCCAGTCTCTTTCCCACCCATTTCTTCATCTTAGAGCCAGGCTTTGTGGCTATGAATGCTAAAGAAACAATGATGGTCTTGGCCAACACACAAGAAACAGCTACAGAGAAGATGATGCCAAAAGCAGGTTGTTGGAGAAGACATGTCACTTTCCCAGGTTGGCCAAGGAAAAGCAAAGAGGAGAGGAAGCAGAGCAGGAGGGAGACCAGGAGAGTGTAGGTGAGCTCTCGGTTGTTGGCTATGACTATAGGGGTATCTTTGTGCCGGATAAAAATAGCCAACACCAAAGCAGTAATCAAAGAACACAAGACACTAAGTGAGGCTAAAGTGATCCCTAAAGGTTCTTTATAGGACAGAAAATGTATAACTTTGGGGATGCATCCATTTCTCTTCTGGTTTGGATACTGATCTTCTGGGCAAGTAAAACATACGTCCATATCTGAGAAACATAAATAAAAGCTTGGCTAGAAATTCAGTTCCAATTCATCTGACCTAGCCCATTGAATGAACCATGTATTGTGATAAATTGTACATTATGGCTGTTCTGCCACAGCAGTACTGGCTGCTGAGGCCCATTTGTGGCACATTGGCCATGAGAGACAGCACACCAACCAGCAGTGAACATACTGTAGCATTTAAAAATGGCATGAGATGTGGAGGTCAGCTTTGGGGTTCTACATAAGGAGCAAACCTTTTGGTTTGGTGCACTGCCCCTTTAAGGCTTGTTCATTTGTGCAGGGCTCTCTCTCTGCTCACTTTCGCTTGCAGCCTGCCAGTTGCTGTCTTTTGAAGTACCACTTGCTAGCCTATCAGGGCTTCCACTCCTTTGCTGGGTCTTTCTCCCTCCCACAATCATAGTTGGATTTATACCTGAGGACCCTTGCTTCCTCTGGTGAAGCAGCAATTAAACTTCTAACACAATTGCAAACCAACGCCGGGTCAGCCAGGGCTTCAAATTCAATAGAATACCAGAGATTGTAGGAGAGCGAATGCTTCCCTTTGCTGGCCTGAAGCTTTCCCTTTCATAGCTCCTGCTTACTCGGGGTATGCATAAGCTGTCACTGGGTTGCCACGCCCCTAATTCCACTATTCCTTAGTTTGCTTAGGGAAGTGGGCTCTGCTCCATAACTGACCATTAGTTGTAATTCACCATGAACACCTCCCTCATTCTCTTAGTATGGCAATTGTAATGGGAATTGGGGTTGCTTATGCGTAAAACTCCAAACTGCTCCAAGCGGGTTGTATAGCTAAAACCTTTCCCTAGTTTGACAGCCCCTTACAACGCGACTGTCTCAATCACTGGCAGAATCCGTCAGTGGGCATTTCCTGAACTTCTTCCAACATAAAAATTCCTTGACAGCCAGTCTCCGCCTAGCTTCTCTGCGCGGAAGCCTTCTGCGCAGAGTAGGCGTGCCAAGCGGAGGTCCTGCGCTCTCCCCACTGATCTCACTGGAAGAGTCTCGGAGCCTTCCCTCCGAAGTACTCTCAGCCTCCCCTTTCTTCCTGGTGCCACCTTGGTTTCCTTCCCCAGCGGAAGCTCTCTCTCTCTCCTTGCTAGTTCCCTCCCCTGCATCATTGGAGCGACTTCCCTCTCCGCTAATCTCTGATGTCAGTTCCCTGACAGCAATGATGCCCACCTCAGAGGTACCAGAACTGAGTTCCGGAGAGTTCTGGCTTTAAAAAAGAGCTGTGTGTCACCCAATGGCTGAAGTTCTGCATTTTGAATTTATCCTCCTCTCCTGATCTTCTTATGTTCACTAAATATAAGTGGCCCAGCTCAAGCCCTGCCTGTATATCAGTCTCTTTGTTTGGTCATCAGGATTCAAGAGCTTTACCTACCCGTCTGGTTTGAGATCTTCCCTGCTGGGCATGGAGCACAATCGTAACAACAAAACTTTTCCCCTTCCTTCCTTTTCTTCTGATGACCAGAGTGGCAGGGTTCATTGCACAAAGAAGAGGGAAGCACCTGTACAAAAATATGAGATGAGTTGAAGGTGGAAGTGCTTTCCTATATGGCACCCACAGGACAATCTTATGCTTTATTTTTAGTGCACTTTCAAGGTACTACTGATTTCAAAGTGAGAAAAGGGAGATTTGGCATATCAGTTTCGCATCATATTTCTGAATGCACTAGACATCATTGTTGTTCTTACAATGCGTGTTGTTATTTAGTAACTTTAGTCATACCAACAAGCTCTTTGCAGTTTGGGAACTCCAATCCATACCTGGTTAAAACTTTGGTGCCATAGAATTTTGTCCACATGGAGGATTAACTCCTTATCTCCTCTATCACTGAGACCCACCGATCCAACTTTCACTCTCTTGAAAGACGTGTTTGGGAATGTGACCAGATTCATGATGTCAAATCCTCCTCTCACTTCCCTCTTATCATTAAATGATACCGTTTCTCCCGCTGAGTTGTTAAATGAAACACCTTGAAGAAATGAGTGGATCTATTTAAAAAGAAGAAGAAGAATCAAACTATTTGAGGTTCCCATGCGAAACAGACTCCAAGGTCAAATTATAAGATGAAATGTAAACCAGCAACCATGACTAAGATGCAGAATATTTTTCCGTTTGTTTGTTTGGTTTTTTACATATAAGAAGAGGGGCAGTAAAGGGTAGCAGCTCCCGGGTGGAGCAGCTCCTTGCATGGAAAGGGCCCAGATTCAATCCCCACAATATTCTGGTAGGTACCACTCGGAATCTCATCTTGTCTCAAACCCTGGAGAGCCCATGCCTGTCAGTGTACACAATGCTGAAACAGATAGATGACAGGCCTAATTTTGTATAAAGCAATTTCCTGTTCTACTCCTGTTAATCAGTTCATAGACATGAGAATATTTGGCTCTGCAACATTACCTTCCAAGGCTGCAGAGATGGAAATCCAACACTGTAACCAGCGGTCACTGTTCTGTGCAGGGATCTGGATGAGGAAATGGCATGCAATGCATGAGCTACAGCACAGGCAGCATTATAGATACTGTAGCTCTGCCCAGTCATGTGCATTTCAAAAAGACCTGCCGGGAGACTTTCCAGCCTCTCCTCTCCAGTACACGTTCCATCATCCATGACTGGCATACCAGGATCTGGAAAGAAACAGTCAAATGCCTGCTCCCAGAAGTCCTTCCAAAAGCCATCTGCTTTGGTCCAGTGTGTTTGGATGTTCTGAAGGAAATGGTTGAACTGTAGAAGCTCTTTTGAGTGAATTGTAAAGGAAAGGGCACCTTGCAACCCTTGAAAATCCCAGTTTCTCTGAAGTCCGGTTGATAGGAAATCTATCTGGGCTGTCATGATCCAGACCTTCCCAAATGATGTGTTTTGATTACCTCCATTATATTGGAAAAGTAAAACAGTTCTCAGCCATGAAATCGCCCCATAGTCTCCATAGAATATAACTGCTGTGGTCTTTTCATCTGTGAGACCTTTATAAATACTTCCCATTATATCATACATTCCTACCATATTATCCATATGAGCTTGAAGTGAGATTCTTTTTGTGAAGGCTGAACAGATCCGATTGTTGGAAAACAATAGCTCCAAGGTCCTCAAGAAATGTTCTCCACTATTATTATTCGAAACAAAGAGCCCAACCCATATCCATCTGAAGTACTGAAGTAAGTGGATAATCCCTACATATTGGTGGATTTCCTTTGGGACCATGCTATAAAAAGAAGTTGTCTGCCTTGATTGAATCTCTTCTGAAGCAAATGAGCCATAGGTGAGCTAAAAGAAAATGATAATTTAGCAGAACATTTCCTACAGATGGTTGAAGGTGGAACTTGAAATAGTCATGGAAGAAAAATCCTGGCTCAATATTTTTTAGTTATCTGAAAATACTGGAAATTCTGGCTATTTCCTTCGCACACTAATATTTCTCTTTTCCTTCTGAATCAAAGAATGTCAGATTCAACTTCCCCACATTCCCCTATGCACTGATTCTACCTGTGGAGCCCTGTAGAGACTTAAGATATCTGCCATGTGGATAGAAGTGTCAGAAGTAAGTCCCCCAATCACAGCCATGAGGTTTTTCTGAGTGTCACATTTGTAGTTGGGGACAAATCTTTGCCGTTTGAAGAGAAGGTCCAAAGTGCTTCGATAGGTCATTCTCGCATCAGAATAGCTGTCATAGATGTGGAAACCAAGGGTGACATTGGGCAAGATCTTTGGATTGTCATTGATCTCTTTTATGGCAAACACCAAGGCCAGAATGTTCTGATAGAACTTTGTGGTTATACTGTAAATAGGGAAGATATAAAAAGGGAGGGGAAAATACTTTAATGCATGAGACCGTTATGTCCTCTTCCTATTCAAAAAAACACATTCAGCCAAAATCTGAGTTATGATAGAGTAGAGCAATTGTATTTGTGATCTGCAGTGTATCTTTGACACACCTGCTCTTCTCTTGGTCTTTCCTCTGCACTTTCAGTACAAAGCACCCTAGCAGAATGAACTTATTTGTCTTATGAGTGATTTGGTATCTCTACATTAAGTATGTGATTTACATTCCCTGCAGATTTTGGCATTTCATTTCCCTTTGATAGCACTTCTGCACCATGCCTCTCTGCATTTCTATATCTGTATTTATTTCTTTATACCTGAAACTATATCACTGAATAAAACTTTGCCTGTTGATGGTGACAGAAGTTCACAGTTATGGATGATGATGATGATGATGATGATGATGATGATGATGATAATAATAATTCATTTTTATTTATTAAATTAGTGTATCGCCCTTCTCTGGTAGATCTAAGGGCAGTTCATAACTTAAAAATAGAACATAACATCACATAATATATTAAAAAAATAAGAAGCCAAAAAAGAAAACCCACTAACCAATACAACCCTTCATTAACTGTTTTTGGTGTCACAGGAATCCTCCATGTTTTTATAATTACATTGTTTTTAATTAGTTCTCTTCTCAAATCTCTCTCTCTCTCTCTCTCTCTCTCTCTCTCTCTCTCACACACACACACACACACACACACACTTGCTCAAATTAACAAAGCTGAAGTGTAATGTTTATGACTTCTTTGGCGGCTTTGGTAAGAATGAAAGTTTGCAGTTACAGAGATTGGAGGAGTGAATGTTCAGAAGAGCTTCATTTGCTTAAACTCACTGACTTTGGTACCATCCTGTAAGCTGAGGCCATGTACTGTTAATGTACCCATTGTTCATATCAACATACTTTCTCTTTTCTGATAATATGGGATTGGTTTATATCCCTTTGGTTGTGGGGCATATTATTGCTTACTGTGGGGTGTCAAACAGGTCCTGAGAAGGATGTTCCATGAATAATAATTCCTTAAAATAGTAAGTTATGTGAGAAGCAATCCCACCAATGAGGAGGTCACCTGCCTGGTACCATTCATGAGGCACAGGGATTGGATCAACGGCAAGGCACTTCATTCTCCTGCCTTTGCACATTGTGTGAGGCAGCAGCAGGAGCAGCAGGAGCCTCACCATGGTAGCTTCAAAGCCTCTCTCAGAAGATGCAGGTTCCTCTGTGTCCAAATAACTCCCCCTTCTGACTTTGGCTGTGTTGGTGGTTGCACTTTCAGCTTTCTTTATAACATCAGCAGACAGAGAAATACTTTGAATATGAACTTAAATTATTACTAAAACTCAATGAAAATGAAAAAGAAGTGTTGACAGTAACAAAACCAGTAAAACCTTTCACACACACTATGCAACACTCCTGAATCTCACTGGCACAGGAGCATATTTAATGCTCTTACTATGCTGGGTTGTTGACTGTTTCCTGGTGTCCTTAGGAAACTCCTGAGAGTTCTCTCTAGCTGAAAAAAATATTGTGATCTGGATAATTGCAGAGGGAGAAAATTACTTCATTGGATCTTGGACTTTGAGTGGCACTTTTGATCAGAAACTCATTTTTAACAATTCAGTTAGGAAAAGCAGGTTGAATCTGCTCCTTGAAGGTCTGAGACAGGGGAATTTGAGTGCAGAGTTCAATGGTGAGAAATCACCAGACAGAAAGTGGTACCCTAAAGTTCAGCCAGCATCTTGCCTGAGAACTTAAAGAAATGCCATATCCCCAAATGATTCCATAGTCTTAAAGGAAGAAAAATGTTCCTATCATCTGTCTGTCTGTCTGTCTATATCTATCTATCTATCATCTATCTATCTATCTATCATCTATCTATCTATCATCTATCTATCTATCTATCTATCTATCTATCTATCATCTATCTATCTATCTATCATCTATCATCTAACTATCTATATCTATCTATCGATCATCTATCTATCTATCATCTATCTATCTATCTATCTATCTATCTATCTATCTATCTATCTACCTATCTATCATCTATCATCTATCTATCTATCTATCTATCTATCATCTATCTATCATCTATCTATCTATCTATCTATCTAACATCTATCTATATATCATCTATCTATCATCTATCATATATCATCTATCATCTATCGTCATCTATCATCTATCATCTATCATCTATCAATCTATCATCTATCTATCTATCTATCTATCATCTATCTATCATCTATCTATCATCTATCTATCATCTATTAACATAGAGGTCAAGGTCCCTTCACACACCCCCAATAAAATTTGATTGGACCACCCCTCTCAGTTGATGGGCATGGCCATTCAAATGCTGTGTGTGTGCCGTGCCATGTGATTGATTATGTGGGGAGGGCTTACCTTATTCAAGTTGACACCTCAGTCAGTTAATAATTTTTTGAGAGTTACTCCACATTATAATGTGTGGGTGGCTCACCAGGAGTCCACAGCTGATGTGGCACCCACAAAAGCCTTCAATGACATTCTCAGGCAGAACCCCAGACTCTGAACTTGGAAAAAATGGAAGTGAAACTCACAGATTCATCCACCCTTAACTCCTATTTATTGCAAAGACACTTCCAGGATGGAGAAACAGAACATTTCAAACCATAGCACATGTAATAAAACATGTAATATATATATATTTTTAAAATCAACTCATAAAATCAGAAAACCTGATACATCAATGAAGAAACCCAGATCAGGTACTAACAGTCAATGAATACCTGAATGGAAAGGGGCACCTATCATATTGCAATCAACAATATGCATGCAATTTAGAGGAATTCAGCCTGCTCTGCAGCATTTCAATACCAAGATTCAGTCATGGAGCAGGCCCTCTCGGGAGACACCTGAAGCATGCATGTGGTGATAAGAACTAATAGGGTGATAAGAACTAATAGGGAAACTAAATTGCAAGGCAAACTTTCTGGCCAGGCTTTATAATAACCTAAAATTGAATATTATTATATGAATGTATCTCCTACCAACTACTTTGTCCAAGAGATGTTAGGGCATTGTAAAACATCTCAAAGATTTTTTATGAAAAATGCTATTGTGAGTGAAGACAGATGGCTTAATCCCTTCTTCGTATTAATTGATCCCTGCTGTTCAGTTCAGGCCTTAGCACAATGATGTAACATTTCGGGGAAAAGATACAACCCAGTAACCCAGCACTGGAGGCCAAGATGGAGAAGATCTCCACAGCCACCATGTGTTTCCCTCTTGTGCTCAGGTAGGTGGGAACAAAAGAGATCCAAACACTGCAAAATGCTAACATACTGAAGGTGATGAACTGGGCTTCATTAAAACTGTCAGGTAACTTGCGGGCCAGGAAGGCCACAATGAAGCTGGTGAGGGCCAAGAGGCCCATGTAGCCTAAGACACAATAGAACATGGTGACAGACCCAACATTACATTGCACAATGGTTTCTTCAGCTACTGATTTCATGTCTAGATCAGGGAAGGGGGGAGACGTTGTCAGCCACAGAGTACAGATACCCACTTGAATGAGGGAACCTAAAAGGACAATAGAATGGGCCAGTCTCTTTCCCACCCATTTCTTCATCTTGGATCCTGGCTTTGTGGCTATGAATGCTAAAGAAACAATGATGGTCTTTGCCAACACACAAGAAACAGCAACAGAGAAGATGATGCCAAAAGCAGGTTGCTGGAGAAGACAGCTCACTTTCCCAGGTTGGCCAAGGAAAAGCAGAGAGGAGAGGAAGCAGAGCAGGAGGGAGACCAGGAGAGTGTAGGTGAGATCTCGGTTGTTGGCGATGACTATGGGGGTATCTTTGTGCCGGATAAAAATAGCCAACACCAAAGCAGTAATCAAAGAACATAAGATACAAACAGAGGCTAAAATGATCCCTAAAGGTTCTTCATAGGACAGAAAACATATTGCTTTGGGGATGCATCCATTTCTCTTCTTGTTTGGATACTGACCTTCTGGGCAATTGAAACATGCATCCATATCTGAGAAATGTAAAGAGAAGCATTAATATAAATCCAGCACCAATTCATCTGACCTAGCGCACAAAGTCTTGTGGTGAATTGTACATTATGGCTGTTCCACCATCATTTCCCAGCAGTACTGGCTGCCAAGGCACATTTGTGGTGCATTGGCCATGAGAGACAGCACACCAACTAGCAGTGAACATATTGTCGCATTTAAAAGTGGTATGAGATGTGGAGGTCTGCTTTAGGGTCCAATATAAGAAACAAACCTTTGAGTTTGATTCCCAGCCCTTGTAACACTTGCTCATTCGTGCAGGGGCCTCTCTCTGCTCCCTTTCTCTTTTAGCCTGCTAGTTCCTATCTTTTGAAGAAGCACATTCCAGCCTACCAGGGTTTTTCCTCCTTTGCTGGGGCTTTTGGTTTCTCTCCCTCCCACAGTCGTAGCTGGATGATACCTGAGGACTCTTGCTGCTCCTGAAGCAGCAATAAACTGCTAGCTAAATTGCAAAGCAAAGCAGGATCAGGCAGGGTTTCAAAATCAATAGGAGACCAGACATTGTAGGGTAGGAAATGCTTTCCTTTCCTGGCCTTAGGCTTTTCCTTTCATAGTTCTTGTCAATTCAGGGTATGCATGGACGATCATTGGATTGCCACGCCCCTAATTCCCCCTATTCCTTAGTTTGTTTTGAGCTTCATCCAAATATTTTGTCTCTCCGATATCTTTTTTTTCCTTTCAGGATTTATGTATGGAAGGGGAGCAGGCTCTGCTCCACAACTGACCAGTCAGGCAAGGGTTCAATCAGCTTCAGCTCACCATGAGCACTTCCCTCATTCTCTTAGAATGCCAATGTTGCCCACTGGAGAGGTGCCAGAACTGAGCTCCGGTGAGTTCTGTCTTAAAAAATGCCCTTTGTGTAACCCAATGGCTACAGTTCTGCCTTTAGAATTTATCCTCCTCTCCTGATCTTGTTATGTTCACTAAATAAAAGTGGCCCAGCCTGTGTATCTGTCTCATTTTTTGTTCATCAGGGTGCAAAAGCTTTACCTACCCGTCTGGTTTGAGATCTTCCCCGCTGGGCATGGAGTGCAATCATAGCAACAAAACTTTTCCCCTTCCTTCCTTTTCTTCTGATAACCAGAGTGGCAGGGTTCATTGCACAAAGAAAAGGGAAGCACCTATAGAAAGGTATAGGGGGTGGAATAGCTTTCATATATGTCACCCGCAGAGACACATTATGTTTCAGCAACGTGTATTAGCATTACTTATGCACCTATACATTGTATTGTTTTATGGCTTAAAGGACCTTTTCTGTTCATTTGTTTTGGGGTTTTTAATTTTCAAAGAAAACACATAATATTTTAGCAATATTTGCTAAATTTCAGCCCTGTTTGTGAAGGTAACTTTCCTATCAGTGTACTTTCAAGGTAATATTGATTTCAAAGTTGGAATAGAGGGATTTGGAATGTCAGGTTTGCATCATGGCCCCACTCTTTGGACCTCCTGTGGAATGGGTGCATAGAAAAGGGCATCAGAGATGACTGCAGGGTAGTCGGGTCAGGATTGGTGCTATGTGCTGACACAATTTTGCTGCAGTAAGCATCCTAATCACCGAATCATCAAAGCCTCCCACCCTTAATACATTAAAATAACCCAACTTTGAGGTTACCAGATCGTACACAACAGAAGGCCACTTAAGCCTCAAGCAGACCAGGCAACCTCCCATCTCTCTTGTCTAGGATGGCACTAATAGAGCTTTAGTCCTGTTGGGATTCAGCTTCTGTTATTAGCTCTCATACACTCCATTCCAGAGATAAGACATTGTTCCAGCACCTCACCTGCTGCACCTGCTGAAGTAGAGCTTTTTGTCACCAGCATGTTGCTGGCAATGCACTCCAAATCGCCAGATGAATGAGCAGGTTCATATAGATGTAAAACAACTGTCAGCTTCACCTTTGAGCCAGTGCCAACGACTGGGCTCAACCTCTTCAGCCCCGACTGGGCCACGCGAGCTGGGAAAGCAGTCTAGGAGACCTTCCACTGCAGGGAGCAGGTCTAAGTGCTGTGGACTCACAACTTAGAGCTGTGAGCACCAATCTCAGTTTCAAAAGTCAGCGGAGCACAGCAGAGCATGAACCACAGGAACGACAGCTCTGAAGTATAACTTCTTTTATTCTCTACAGCTACTGAATAAACTAACTAAAGACTAATCGGAGATGCTGAACTGCATGAGTGTTACAGCTGCTTGAGCAGCGACCTTATCTATACACAGATAACACTCAGACTCCCTTTGAAGTCAGGCTGGAGTGGAAGAAGTAATGAGCTAAATCCGCCCCCTCCTTTCTGAAACATTGTCAGCAGATTCTTGCAATGGGAGGGGTGAAACATCCTCAACAACATGATAAAGAAAACAATAGCCTGCAGAACACCAAACAAGAAGCTCCATGGGGCAGAACCACACTCCTCAAAATCACCCTCTGAAAAAAACCATCTAAGGAGGACATCCTGAAGGATATCATGGTTGATCCTCACTAGCTGATGAGATCACAGAGAATTAACATGGACATGCTCCTCAATCTCTTTCCCAAAACCCTAATCACACAGAATGACCAACCAAGTTTCCATGTCAAAACAGATTCTAAAATGCAATTGAAATTGATTTGGAAAATCTGTTTTATCCATAAGCCATTGGCACGTCCTGTTAGATACATTTAAATACTAGCCAAATCACCATAGCCAGCCAGGAAGTCCATCAATGTATCTGAGAAGAGATGAAGCACTTGAAATCTCATCTACATCAATCATAGAAACAAAAATTGTCATTGAAGGGGCAAAATCAGTCTTCAATATTCAGCAAAAAAATAAATAGAAGCCCTTCTTCCTGATCTCCAAGAACTCTAAGATATTTTTGTAGACTAGAATGTTTGTATCCTTTATGCAAAACAATATTAGACAGAACAAGAAATGGCAGAAAGTATTCCCTGTTTTTGCAAAGAGGTTCCCACATTCTCTACCTGGTTAAAACTTTGGTGCCATAGAATTTTGTCCTCGTTGATGATTAACTCTTTATCTCCTCTATCACTGAGACCCACCCATCCAACTTTCACTCTCTGGAAAGACGTGTTTGGGAATGTGACCAGATTCATGATGTCAAATCCTCCTCTCATTTCCCTTTTTTCATTAAATGATACCGTTTCTCCAGCTGAGTTGTTAAATGAAACACCTTGAAGAAATGAGTTGATCTGTTGTTGTTTTTAAAAGAGAAGACTCAGTTTATTTGAGGTTCCCAATTTAAACAGATTCCAAGGACAAGTTACAAGATGAAATAAAAACCAGCAAGACTGTAACCATGACATACCCTCAAACATTTCTCCAATGAATATAAGGACATCCCATTCCATGATGATAACTTTACTATTTAGCACTCCTGACTGTTTCCAACAATATAGAAACATAATGAATTATTAAACATTTAAAAAGCTTTTCTACACAGGATTAACTTCAGATGGCTTGGGGATTGAATAATTCCATACCCTCCAACATTTCACCAATGAAAATAGGGATATGCTAAGGAAAAGCGAGACATTCTAGGATCAAATCAGAAACAGGAATAGCTTCTCTAAATCAGGGACATCCCTGGAAAATAGGGACACTTGGAGGGTCTGCCATGACTAAGATGCAGAATACTTTGCCAGCTCTTTTTTTAACATACAAGAAGAGGGGCCGTAAAGGGGAGCAGCTCCCTGGTTGAGCATCTCCTTGCACGGAAAGGGCCCAGATTCAATCCCCAGAATCTTCGGGAGGCACTGGGAATCTCATCTTGTCTCAAAATCTGGAGATCCCAAGCCAGGCAGTGTACACAAAACTGAAACAGATGGATGAGTTTATTGACATGAGACTATTTGGCTCTGTAACATTACCTGCCAAGGCTGCAGAGATGGAAATCCAACACTGTAACCAACGGGCACTGCTTTCTGTGGGGATCTGGATGAGGAAATGGCATGCAAAGTGTGAGCTACAGCATAGGCAGCATTATAGATACTGTAGCTCTGCCCAGACATGTGCATTTCAAAAACACCTGCAGGGAGACTTTCCAGCCTCTCCTCTCCAGTACACGTTCCATCTTCCTTGACAGGCATACCTGGATCAGGATAGTGACAGTCAAATGCCTGCTCCCAGTAGTCCTTCCAAAAGCCATCTGCTTTGGTCCTGTGTGTTTGGATATTCTTAAGGAATTGGTTGAACTGTAGAAGTTCTTCTGAGTGCATTGTAAAGGAAAGGGCACCTTGCAACCCTTGAAAATCCATGTTTCTCAGCAATCCAAATGATACAAAATCAATCTGGGCTGTCATGATCCAGACCTTCCCAAATGATGTGTTTTGCTTATTGCTGTTATCTATTATAAATATAGCTGTTTTCACATATGCAATTGTCCCATCATCTCCATAGACGATAAGCGTACTGACCTTTTCATCTCTGAGACCTTCATAAATACCTTCAATTTCACCAGATATTTTTTCCAGATCTTCTAGAACAACTTGAAGTGGGATTCTTTTTGTGAAGGCTGAACAGATTTCATTCTGGGAAAACAATGGCTCCAGGATCTTCAAAAAATGTTCTCCGCTGTCATATTTGGCAACAAAGAGCCCCACCCACTTCCATCTGAAGTACTGAAGTAACCGGATAATCCCTGCATATTGAAGCTCTTCATTTGGGACCATGGTATAAAAAGACTTCTGTATAGATTGACTCTCCTCTGAAGCAAATGAGCCATAGGTGAGCTAAAAGAAAATGATAACGTAGAAGAACATTTCCTTAAGAAATTTGTAGGCAAACTTTGAATTACTTTTTTATTTAAAAAAGTTCTGGTTGGATTTCTAGTTATGGGGAAATAATGAAATTTCCAGGTTATTTCTATATCACACTAATATTTCTCTTTTCCTTCTGAATAAAAGTATTGCAAAAGAAATTTCCCCACATTCCCCTATGCACCGATTCTACCTGTGGAATCCTGTAGAGACTTAAGATATCTGCCATGTGGATAGATGTGTCAGAAGTAAGTCCCCCAATCACAGCCATGAGGTTTTTCTGAGTGTCACATTTGTAGTTGGGGACAAATCTTTGCCATTTGAAGAGAAGGTCCAAAGTGGTTCGATAGGTCATTCTCCCATCGAAGTAGCTGTCATAGATGTGGAAACCAAGGGAGACATTGGGCAAGATTTTCGGATTGTCATTGATCTCTTTTATGGTAAAAACCAAGGCCAAGATGTTCTGATAGAACTTTGTGATTACACTGTCAATAGGGAAGATATTTTGATGCATTAGACTGTTATGCTCTATTCCTGTTCAGAAAACATATTCATCCCAGATCTTTTTTATACTACAGGAGAGCAGTGTTATTTGCAATCTACTGTGTATCTTTGACACATCTGCTCTTTTCTTGGTTTCTGGCTTTTTCTCCTCTGCACTTTCAACTCTTAGCATCCTAGCAGAATAAACTTATTTCCCAGTCTAATGAGTAATTTGGCACCCTTACATTAATTATTTCATTTTCATTGTCTTCAGTTTTTGGCTTTTGCTTTCCCTCTGATGACACTCCTGCACCATGCCTCTCTGCATTTATATATCTATATGTGTTTCTATAAACCTGAAACTATACTATTGTTGAATACTCATATTCTGAACATGGTGGGGGTCCACACAAGCTTATGGAATAGAGTATTGTTCACTCTGTTTAGATGTGTATGCTACAATTAACCTTTTCATCTCCTAGGACAAACCTGCAATTGTGTTTTGTGTTTTGTTTTAATCAACTTGGTGATCAGACCCAAGTTCACCCTGTGCTAGAATGTAAACTAACATTTAAACCAAACAATAAATTTATAAGACACCCGAATCTGGGCATCCAAGTATTCATCCTCTCTGCCCTTGGTTATCTGATTTGGAGCTGATGGAATATTCCAGATTTGTCCAGTCCCAGCTTTCCATGCTAACGGATACATTGAACTGGCTTTCAGGTTAATAAGGGACTAATTGAAACAGCCACATATCAGCTAGATGCCATTGTTAATAGAAGAACAAATGGCAGCTTTCCAATATAGACCTGTTAATGTCATTCAAAATAATCCTTGTGACATAAGAACAAAATAAAGTCATATGTAGTATACTTCATAAGATGGAAGGTGCAGTTCTTGGTGGCATCTAAAGGTACCGAGTGTTGGAGCAGGTGGTCCTACACAGAACAGACAACTAGAGCTCTAGGCAGATTACAGTGGTACCTCGGGTTACAGATGCTTCAGGTTACATATGCTTCAATTTACAGACTCCGCTAACCCAGAAATAGTACCTCAGATTAAGAACTTTGTTTCAGGATAAGAACAGAACAAAATTGAACAATGTTTAAAAAGAAAAAAATTTGGACATAATTTGCCTACAAGAAACTCATGTGGCGAGAAAGCATAGAAAAGTCTTGATTAATAAAAGATTGGGAAATGAATTTATATCTTCCGACAAAAGTAAGAAGAGAGGGGTTGTATTATATGTAAGGAATAAAATTGAAGCTCAACAAATTTTTAAAGATGAAGAAGGAAGAATCATCGCAGTTCAGATCAAATGGCAAGGGGGAAAAATAATAATCGTCAGGATCTATGCACCAAATGGAAACAAAACAGACTTTTTTAAAAATCTGGAAGAAAAGCTGTTCGATTATATATATCAAAAGAATTATATAGATCAAAAGATTATAATAATGGGGGACATGAATGGTGTGGTGTCATTGGAAATGGATAGACTAAGAGCAGCAGGGCTTAGCAAAGAAGGGAAACTACCAAAGACATTTTTTTCGATGATAAAGAACTGCAATTTAATTGATATCTGGAGATTGAGACACCCACTGGAAAAACAATTTACATTTTATTCAGACCCAAATCTGTCAATGTTGAGAATTGATCAAATATGGGTCTCAAATGAATTAACCCCAAGAATCAGACAAATAGAAATCCAACCGAGAGTAATTTCAGATCATAGTCCAATAAAATTTGAACTTCAAGAATATGAAGAAAGAACGTTTAGATGGAGAATGAATGATTATCTCCTAGATGACCAAAAAATTGTTGAGAAAGCCCAAAAGAGTTTGATGGACTATTTTGCAAATAATTCTAACAAAGGTACGAAAATGAGTACAGGATGGGATGCCAGCAAGGCAGTCATGAGAGGATTTTTCATCCAGCAGAATTCAATCAAAAATAAAAGCAGAGAAAAGGGAAAGAAGGAAATCTTAAGACAAATAATGGACAACGAACAAAAATTAGTTAAGAAACCGAACAATGAGAAAATAAAACAGAATATAAAGGCTCTGCAAACCCAATTTGCGATGATAATCAACAAAGAAGTAGAATGGAATATAAAAAGAATGAGACAAAGGAACTTCGAATCGGCTAACAAATCAGGCAAGCTGTTGGCATGGCAAATTAAAAAAAGAAAAGAACAGAATACAATCAACAGAATCATCATGGAGGGAGAAGAAATAGACAATCCAAAAGGTATTAAAAAAGGATTCTTGGATTTCTACAGACATCTATATAAAAGAACAGAGAAGAACAATATGAGTAAGATAGAAAGATATTTAAAGGGGGGAAAGGTGCAGAAGATCCCGACAGAAAAAAAGAGAGGCTGAACGCCCCAATAGAAATTGATGAAATAAAAGAAGTTATAAAAGAACTCAAAAAAGGGAAAGCTCCAGGACCAGATGGATTTACAGCAAGTTTCTATAAAGAAATGAAACACATCCTGTCAATACCTTTGAAAGAAGTTATGGACAATATACTTAAGGAAAGAGAAATTCCAGAAACATGGAAAGAAGCGTTCATTACCTTTATTCCCAAACAAGACTCTGATTTGACACAAGTAAAAAATTATAGGCCTATTTCATTGCTAAATACAGATTATAAAATCTTTGCAAGTATTTTAGCGAAGAGGATTAAAAAAATATTACAAGAAGTTATTCATAAGGATCAAGCGGGTTTCCTACCTGGCAGACAGATGAAAGACAATGTAAAGAATATAATTAATATTTTGGAATATCTGACTGCCAGGAATGAGAAACAAGCTATGTTAATATTTGTGGATGCAGAAAAGGCCTTTGATAATATATCTTGGGATTTTATGTTAAAAAATTTAGAATATATGGAGGTGGGGAAGGAATTCCTCAATGGAATAAAGGCAATATACACTGAACAGAAAGCTAAGTTAATTGTTAATAACGTGATTACGGAAGAAATAGGGATAACCAAAGGTACACGACAAGGGTGTCCACTTTCGCCATTGTTATTCATCATGGTCCTGGAAGTATTTCTAAAATCTATAAGGGAAAATGAGGTAATAAAAGGGGTCGCAGTAAGCAGGAATGAATATAAGGTTAAAGCCGGACTTCCGGGTTGACGCCTCCGGCAATGGCAGAGCTCCTCCGATCGGGAGGAACTTGCTCTGTGAAAAGCAGGGTCTGACCGCCAATGCGAAGGCGGAGACCCACAGAAATCACAGGCGGGAGAAGCCTGTGAACTTGGGATTCGGCTGGCACCTCTTGCGCCTCCCCTACTCGTGGGGAAACCCTGTTTTGGGGATCCGGAGCGACATGGGGTGAGTGGCGCGGTGCTTTGAATCGACTGCTTCTTTCACGGAGTGAAGCCGCATTGCTGTTGCCGGAGAGCGCTGACTTTTTCCTGTGGACAATTGGACTTTAAACAACTACCCATGAGTAGACTGGAAAATTTGGATCTTCAAATATTCTAATCTGGCAAAGTAGAGGGGAAGGCTCTAAACAGGAAGTCTGCCTCCCATTTTTGTAAATAGATTGAAGCAAAGGCGTTACAAACTAAAGTCTCTGAAAGTTTTTGGATAAAGGATTAAAATTCCACTGGTTAAAAATATTAAACCCCCCTTGGAAGCAGGAGAAGAGGGGGGAAGCCGTGGACATAGGGAGAACCTGCAGGAGAGAGGGAAAAGTAAACTACCACTGCTCTGAACCTGGGGACGGTCTGCCTGATGACGTTTGGGGAAGGTTCACTGACAGAACGGATTTGACAGATACTTAAAAAATTAGAAAGATACTGTTTCCATTGATCTCTTCTGAGTTTATTAAAGGGAGGAAAAATAACTGAAAATTGAAACTGTTTCTGTGACTGAAAGAACTGATACAATTTGAAACTGCTTCCCTCTAGAGGGAGCATGTGAAACTGTTACAGGAGTGTAACAGGGTAAACTCCAGCTGCAAGATAAAGTTCCTGAGAATCAGAGATTGACCTTGGACTATTCAAAATGCTGGTAGGAGAAGTTATTGTGACTGCATTACTCAAAATAAATCATTCACTTGAACAGCTGCACAAAAATGTAGATGACATGATCTTCAAACTTGACAGCCAGGAACAGAAAGTGACCAACTTGAATCAAAAAGCAAACAACAACATGGACTTGGTACAGGAAAATATCTTGGCAAGACAAATGGTGGAGGAAAAGGAGAAAGATGCCGTTGTGAAACTTAAAGTAATTCAAGAAGGATCCTCAGTTCTACAGAGGCAAATCGAGGATTACAAATGGAGGCCCTGCATGATTGATTTTAGCAAAAACCAGAGCTTGAGGATGGGACCCTGGCTTGGACCGAAGAACGAAAATTGGAAAGACCCCTTCATCCAGGGATTAACTGACATCTGGGACATGGGTTGGGGCCTGGAGGAGCTTGAAGCTGTGGGGGCCTATGGACTTGGAGGAATCCTGAAATACGTCCTGAAATACCCTATGGACCTTAGTTTCAAGTATGGAAATTTGGCTGAGCTGTTCAGAAGGAACAAAAGTTCTGTTTGGTTGGAGTTTCCCCGAGATTTGCTCCTGAGCATCAAAGAATATGAAGAAGGAACTTCTGGAGGCGGTGCCACCGGCAATGGCCGATTCCCTCTAGTCTTGAGGGAGTAGCTCCGTGGAAATCGGGACTTGCCGCTACGGCGAAGTGGGGACCCCTTCGAAAATCACAGGCGGGAGAAGCCTGTGACCGTGGGACTCGGCGGGCACCCTTAGCGCCCCCCCCCCAATTTGCGAGGGAACCCTGTAAAGAGTTCCGGAGCGAAACGGGGAGTGTGGCGCAGTGCTGCTTCTTCCGTGGAGTGAAGCCGTGCAGCTGTTGCCGGAGAGCGCTGACCTTTTTCCTGTGACAATTCGGCTATTAAACAACTACCCATGAGTAGGTCAAGTTTGAAGATTGGGGAATTTAAGGGGGGGGAAGGACTCATTTGGCACTGAAGCGGGAAGGCGTAAACAGGAAGTCTGCCTTCCGTTTTCTGTAAATAGATCAAAGCAAAGACTGTCTAAGCTAAGACCTTGAAAATCGCGTTGAAAAGGACTCAAATCCTAACATCAATTAAAAGAGAACTCTCTCCCTGAGGTGCAGGAGAGGGGAGGGAGAAGGGGAAGTATTTTTTTTTTGCCTGCAAAAAAGAAGAGAGAAAGGGAACAAAGACCACCACTTAATCCCTGGGAACGGACTGTCAAGGGACAATAGAACTGTTGTATTGTTAATCACGCTGTTAAAGGATAATGCAACTTTTTGACAGCTAACTCTGTAAGAGAGATACTTTGACTCTGAAGGGTTTCTTCGGACTTGAAACTGTTGCTTCCTTCGTTAAAGGGGGGATTTTTGAAAGTTGGAAAAGTCATTTTATTGTTATAAGTTTGGACTGCTACTGTGTCCCCCTAGAGGAACTTTGAAATCGTTACAATTGGCCAGGGAATTTTCCACTCTGAACTGGTCAGGGGAATTTCCCACTACAAAACAAGTAACTGTGGGACTGACCTTGATCCTTAGATAAAGTGTTATGGCAGATTTGACTCAGGAAAAAACAACAAGATCGGGTAAAATTAGACTGCAGCAGCATAGACCATCAGCACCCGGCCCTTCTGCCCCACCAGGGGAAGATCCAGCTCAGGTGGCGCCTAAAGGAATGGCATCTGAAGGGGGTTTTAGCTCCAGCATTAGAAAAAAAATTTGAATCTTTGGAAAAATTAAGCAAACAAGTTGCTGAAGCGACAACTAAAATTGATCAAAATACTTCAAGCATCAACAACTTGGGGCAGAAGGTGAACTCAAATACAGAATCTATTGAGAAACTGCTGCAGGAATCTACTTTGAACCGAAAAACAGCTGAAGAAGCTAAGGAAAAAGTATTGGCTGTAGAGGAAAAGATACCACCAATATGTAGGCAGCTTGAGGACCACAAGTCATTACTGTCTATGATTGAATTAAAAGAAAAACAGACAAATCTAAGGATCAGGGCTGTACCTGAACTTGAGAAAGATAGTTTGAGTGACTTTCTTACACAGGAATTTGCAGACTTTTGGAACCTGGATGATAAACAAGACTTCAAGATAGTAAGTGCTTTCAGACTTGGAAGAGGAGGGAGAAAGAACAGGTCGAGAGACTGTTTGATTACCCTCCGATCAAAAGAGGAGAGAGACAAAATACTGAGTCTGCACTTCCAGAATACCTTGGAAATAAACGAATCAAGAGTGGAGATATTTAAGGATATCCCGAAATATCTTATGGACCTTAGGTCTAACTACGGAGATTTGGTGGCCCTGCTGAGAGGAAACAGAACCATTTTTAGGTGGGAATTCCCCCAAGGCCTATCTTTTACCTTTAAAGGGAAAAAGTTTAAAATAAGATCAGTGGAAGATAAAGAAATTTTTTTGAGAGAACACGAAGAAGACCTGCAAAAAGAAAAGATGCCTGCCTCTCCACCATTTTCTTGCTCTCAATCTCAGTAAGCAGGGGGGAAAGAACCTACTGTCAGCAGAATATTTTTCTTGCTCTGCCTCACCAAGCATCCTTCTAGTCCTGTTGTGTTGGATGAGTTTCAGTTGGTAAGGCTCGAGGATGTGGACAAGGTGCTCAGATCAGTCAGGGTGACCACTAGCACTCTAAACCCTTGCCCCTCTTGGCTGGTAAAAACCAGCAGGGAGGCAACAGTTGGTTGGGCCAGGGAGGTGATCAGTGCCTCTATATGAGAGAGGGTGGTCCCTGCCTGTTTGAAGGAGGCAGTGGAAAAACTACTCCTTCAGAAAGCTTCCCTGGATTCAGAAAACCCAACTAATTACCAGCCAATTGCTAATATCCCTTTCCTGACGAAGGTTCTGGAGCAAGTGGTCAAAGACCAGATCCAGTGCTTTGGGAAGAAACTGATTTTCTGGATCCATATGGTTTTGGCACAGAAACTGCTTTGGTTGCCCTGTATGATGACCTCTGTTGAGAAACAGGCAAGGGAAACATGTCCCTGATAATTCTTCTTGACCCTCAGCAGCTTTCAATACCATAGACCCTGGTATCTTTCTGGAGCGACTGTCTGAACTGGGGGTGGGGGCACCACTTTGTGGTGGCTTCATTCCTACTTGGATGGTCGTTCCCAGACAGTGTTAGTTGGGGAATGCTTTTCAGTCCCGTGGAACCTTCAATGTGGGGTTTTTGAGGGCACAATCCTATCCCCTACATTGTTCAACATCTACATGAAATTGCTGGGTGGGGTTATCCGGAGCTTTGAAATACACTGTCAGCAGTATGCTGGTGACACTCAGCTGTATTCCTCCTTTACATCTGCAGGAGAGGGACTAGAAGTGCTGGAGCAGTGCTAAGGCTCAGAGAAAACTTAACATGGAGGCCAAATGGCCAAAATATTGGGAAATTTTGGAACAAGAAGGGGACAGATTGAAATTGCAGAGTTTTGAGAAATTGAAAGATAAAGTGCGAGATTGGCTTCATTATTATCAGATAATGGAGGTTTACAATTTGGATAAGAAAGTTGGTTTCCAGGTGGAAAAATCTAAATTGGAAACAGAACTGTTAGAACCCAAAACTAAGACTTTGTCAAAAATGTATAACTTGCTGCTGAAATGGAATACTCAGGATGAGACGGTTAAATCTGTAATGATTAAGTGGGCACAAGACGTTGGACACAATATTATGTTTGCTGACTGGGAACAGTTGTGGACCACCGGGATTAAATTTACGGCATGTAACACCTTAAGAGAGAATATTATGAAAATGATATATAGGTGGTACATGACCCCAGTCAAGCTTGCAAAAATCTATCATTTGCCTGATAATAAATGTTGGAAATGTAAGGAAAATGAAGGTACATTCTTTCACCTTTGGTGGACGTGCCCTAGGATTAAGGCTTTCTGGGAAATGATATATAATGAACTGAAAAAGGTATTTAAATAGCTTCTTGAAGAAACCAGAGGCCTTTCTCTTGGGCATGGCCGGCCAAGTGGTGCCAAAGAAGGACAGAACTTTTTTCATGTATGCTACAACAGCAGCAAGAATACTCATCGCAAAGTATTGGAAGACGCAAGATCTACCCACTCTGGAAGAATGGCAGATGAAACTGCTTGACTGTATGGGATTGGCAGAAATGACGAGCAGAATCCGTGACCAGGGAGAAGAGTCGGCAGAAGAAGATTGGAAAAAATTTAAGGACTATTTACAGAAATATTGTAAAATTAAGGAATGCTGAATGATGTTGGATTGAAATTGAGTGGTTTCTTTCTGTAATGATATAAAGGAATATGGAAGAAAAAAAGGGTTTGGATAGAAAATAAAGTGATATTATAAGCTGTAATGCTTTAAGTTAAGGATTTGCTGAACAAATAATTTGAAAGGGAATACAAGAAGGGGAGGTATGAGGAGGTCAGAGAAATATGTTATTGAAAAGTTTGTATCATGAACTATATGTCTTTTTTAATCTTTTTGTTTGTTTTTTGTTCGTATAAAAAATTGAAAATCTTAATAAATATCTTTTTTTTAAAAAAAATAGACGTGCTGGAGCAGTGTCTTGCCTCAGTAATGGACTGGATAAGAATCAACAAACTGAAGCTCTATCCAGATAAGACAGAGGCACTGTTAGTGGGTGGTTCCCTAGACCAGATGGGTTGGAGAGCACTTGCTCTTGATGGGGTTACACTTCCTCTGAAGGAGCAGGTTCATAGCTTCGGGGTACTTCTGGATTCTTTGTGGTCACTCAAGGCTCAGGTGGCCCTGAGTGCCTACCATCAGCTTTGTCTGGTGGCCCAGCTACACTCCTACAGTATCTGGAGAGGGATAGCCTAACTACTGCTGTCAATGCTCTGGTAACCTCAAAGTTAGATTACCGCAATGCGTTATATGTAGGGCTTCCTCTGAAGATGATTCAGAAACTTCAGCTGGTTCACAATTCAGTGGCCAGGTTGCTCACCAGAGCAAGATGGTTTGAGCTTATTACACTGCAAGCTTGACTGGGGTTATGTACCACCTGTAAATCATTTTCATTATATTTTCTCTTAAGGCGTTACACGCTGTAAACTTCAACCCGGTGGTCCACAACTTTTCCCAGTCAGCAAACATGATGTTGTGACCAATGTCCTGAGCCCATTTAATCATAGTTGATTTAACCGTTTCATCTTGTGTGTTCCATTTCAGCAGCAAATTATACATTTTTGACAAATTCTTAGTACTGGGTTCTAACAGTTCAGTCTCTAATTTTGACTTTTCCACCTGGAAGCCTATTTTTCTGTCTAGTTTAAACACTTCATTTATTTGATGATAGTGTAACCAATCTCTCCGAGCTTATTACACTGATCTGGGTTTGGCTGCATTGGCTACAGTGAGTTTGCAGGCCCAATTTCAAATGCTGATTTTGACCCATAAAGCCTATAAAAGACTGCAATACCTCAAGGACCAACTCTTTCCATATAAACCTACCCAGACCCTGAGATTCTCTTCTGAGGCCCTTCTTCATGTGCCTCTTCCTCGAGAGGTCCAGAGGGTGGCAACACAAGAACGGGCCTTCTCCGCAATAGCTCTGTGTCTGTGAAATTCTCTCCCTAGGGAAGTTCACCTGATGCCTCCATTATACACCTTTAGGCACCTGGCAAACACGTTCATTTTTAACAAGCCCTTTGCTTGATTTGATTGACATCCCATGCCCTTTTAAAATGTGGTTTTTTGGGGGGGGTCATTGGGTTGTTTTTATATTGATTCTATAAATTGTGGATTTATATTTTAATATGTGAACCACCTCCGGGTATAGGGCAGTCTATAAATTCAATCAATCAATAAATATTTCTAAATATAATATCTTTGAAAATATAATCTCACATGCAAATGAACACGTTCATTTTTAACAAGCCCTTTGCTTGATTTGATTGACATCCCATGCCCTTTTAAAATGTGGTTTTTTTTGGGGGGGGTCATTGGGTTGTTTTTATATTGATTCTATAAATTGTGGATTTATATTTTAATATGTGAACCACCTCCGGGTATAGGGCAGTCTATAAATTCAATCAATCAATAAATATTTCTAAATATAATATCTTTGAAAATATAATCTCACATGCAAAGCTGTTTCTTATTGTTCTTTGCTGATTCAGTGGAGCGTAGAATAAATAGAGGTGGAGGGAATATTCTTGCTTACAGTGGAATGTCAAACAGCTCCTGAGAAGGATGTACCGTGAATGAAACTTCGTTAAAAGCGTAGGTGCTCTGAGTAACAATTCCACCAATGAAGAGGTCCCCTGCTTGACCCCATTCATGGGGCACGAATATTGGATCAGCTGCAGGGCACTTCATTCTCTTGACTTCTCACATTGTGTGAGGCAGCAGCAGCATCAGCATCAGGAGCCTCACCATGGTAGCTTCAAAATCTCTCTTGGAAGATGCAGAGTTGTCCAAATACATCCCCTGTCTCAACTGAACAGTCTTGGAGGATGCAGTGTGAGCCTTATGTTTAGCACGAGCGGGCGTACAAATGCTTTGAATATGAACTTAAATGATCAAAACTCCATTATAATCATAAAACAAATGTTGACAATAATGACCTCCCCCTCTCTCGATACCCCACACTCCTACGTCTCACTGGCACAGGAGCATATTTAATACTCTTACTATGCTGGGTTGTTGACTGTTTCCTGATGTCCTTAGGAAACTCTTGAATGCTCTGTCTAGCTGAACAAATTATTGTGATCTGGATAATTGCAGAGGGAGATAATTACTTCATTATAATTTCGAGTTTGAGTAGCATATTTGCTCAAAAACTTTTTACTTTTTTATTTATTTTTTCCAGATGGAATAACAAGTTGGCTCTGGTCCCTGAAGGACTCAGACAGGGGAAACTGAGTTAAAAGTTCAATGGTGAGTGAACCCCAGACAAGGGCCCCAGACTATGAATTTTTAAAAAGTAATCCTCAATATCTCCCAGAAGGAAAACAATGACATGTATTCTGTATTCTTTTTTACATATGAGCATCCTTGGTTGCTTTGTCAGTGTTATCAACCAATGAATGAAGTCAGGGCTGTGAATCATATGTGAGTTGTTTCAACCCCAGACAATAGAAATCTGTGGAGTCTTTTAAAGTTTTGGTTTCCCCACTACCTTTGAGTGGACTTCCCTAGATTCTGTCTTGTTCTCTAGTAGTTCTTGATATTTCCATAATTTGCTGTTCATTTGCCCATGGTAACCAGGATGTACTTTCCTAAGGTTGGTTCATCTGAGTTCAACACTATAGAAGATATTTCTTGCAAGTACTGCTACACAATCAGCATGGGTGGGTGTTAATGTAACCAACTTCCCAAATTGTGAATGCACAGTGTGATTTAGGCAGGTGTCCTGCTCTGCAACAGCTAACGACCAGGGCCTGTACAATCGTATACATGTCTACTAAGAAGTATGTCTCTGTGTTTATTGATTACCTCCAAGTATGTGGGTACAGGATGAATTTCATAGAAGAAGGCAGCCTCCAAAGATGGCAACAGGTTTCAAATCACAGTCCGGAATATCTGCACTAGATGATACACCTGTCCTGTCAATGGTATGGCAACCCATCTAGAAGAGGTCACCTTCCTGCTTCCCAGGTCCAAGAGCCATACTCCACACACCTCTATGTTTAGCTTTATTCTCAGACCCTAATTTGCCCATCAATGACTCCAGACATCCACCAAGCAGCTAATTCTTACGTCAGGGAGAAGAGGACATGGCTCCATCAGGATATTGATGAGACTTCACTACAAATCTAAAGATCAGCACTCCCAAAACTGCCCTACAGAGGTTGATGAATATGGTGGACATCAACATGATACCGTGTAAAAAAAATAACAAATGAGATTCAGTTTTTTGAGAACAATCGGAAGTTTATTTTATTCTTTCTTATCTTTATTCTTCATTTTCTTTTTTCTGTTTTTTCTTCTCTATTTGTTGTCATATTTTTCTTTTTTTCTTTTTTTCCATGAAGTGTACATGCATAAATTGTAACATGGTAAATTGTTGTAGCGGGACGCGGGTGGCGCTGTGGGTAAAACCTCAGTGCCTAGGACTTGCTGATCTCAAGGTCGGCAGTTCGAATCCCCGCAGCGGGGTGAGCTCTCGTCTTTCGGTCCCAGCTGCTGCCCACCTAGCAGTTCGAAAGCACCCTCAAGTGCAAGTAGATAAATAGGTACCGCTTTATAGCGGGAAGGTAAATGGTGTTTCCGTGTGCTGTGCTGGTGCTGGCTCGCCAGAGCAGCTTCGTCACGCTGGCCACGTGACCCGGAATTGTCTCCGGACAGCGCTGGCCCCCGGCCTCTTAAGTGAGATGGGCGCACAACCCTAGAGTCGGACACGACTGGCCCGTACGGGCAGGGGTACCTTTACCTTTACCTTAAATTGTTGTGTAAATATGTGCTGAATGTTTATTACAGATAGTAGATAGATAGATAGATAGATAGATAGATAGATAGATAGATAGATGATAGATAGATAGATAGATAGATAGATGAGTAGGCTAGCTCTTATGAGTCAATAAGGAAAAGGGCTAAGATTTTTGTGATAGGTCAAATACTCTCAAATATCTTCCCCAAATCAAATGGACTCAATAAACTGAAAATAACCCCAAGTAAATAGTTCTGGTTCTCCTTTCCAATTCTGGGTTACACTAAAATTTTCTTAATTAAAAAGAATCATGGCATGCTGTTTGTGGTGGAGAAATTTGATTCTCTTTACATTGTAAGAAGAAATTAACATTCTCTTTTCTTGACACAATATGCAAGCCAAAACACAGCTATCATTGAAAATTGGAACTTCTTTGTACTTTGTGGCACAATTCTCCAATAAATCATTTTGGGGAAAATATGCAACCAATGCATATATTTATAGAAATAACATGAAAATACATTCTATTAGGAAATATTGGATTGAGAAAAGTGTATATCAGGAGAAATGACCACTAAAACACGGAATTAATCATGAGGGGTTCTTGGGTTGTTTGTTTGTTTGTTTTTTAAAAATGAGTATATAGCAATTTGCTTTGGAAATGAAAGATGGATTAAAGTTCAAAAGAACAAGAAACTGAGAGAAATGATACTGACAGTTTTATTCAACCACAACCTCTCTTTGTTGAAAAAACTTCCAGAGTAAAGAAATAGAAAGAATCCACAGCACATGTAATAAAACACAAATAGATTTTTTATTTTCAACTAATAAAATGAGAAATTCTGATACAGAAATGAAGGGACCCATCACAGCTATCAATATCCAATGAAGGCCTGAGTGGAAAACAGAGTCCAGTACATCACAATAAAAAAATATTTATGTGATGTAGAGGAAATTAAGCTTTTTTCAATATCCTTTAAAGATCAATATTTCATCATGGAACACATCAACAAGTCAGACAACTGAAGAAAGTATTTGGTTATGTACCCTAACAGGGAAACTGAAAAACAGCTTAAAGTTTGAAGAGATGTGTAGCGATAACTTCAGTAAGAATGTCTATAACTAATGTTGTATGCATGTATTTTCTCCCAACTGCCTTCTCCAACAGACATTAGGGTATTACGAGTGAAGACATATGGCTTAATCCTTTCTTCGTATTAATTGATCCCTGCTGTTCAGTTCAGGCCTCAGCACAATGATGTAACATTTCGGGGGAAAGATACAACCCAGTAACCCAGCACTGGAGGCCAAGATGGAGAAGATCTCCACAGCCACCATGTGTTTCCCTCTGGTGCTCAGGTAGGTGGGAACAAAAGAGACCCAAACACTGCAAAATGCTAACATACTAAAGGTGATGAACTGGGCTTCATTAAAACTGTCAGGTAACTTGCGGGCCAGGAAGGCCATAATGAAGCTGGTGAGGGCCAAGAGGCCCATGTAGCCTAAAACACAATAGAACATGGTGACAGACCCAACATTACATTGCACAATGGTTTCTTCAGCTACTGATTTCATGTCTAGATCAGGGAAGGGGGGAGATGTTGTCAGCCACAGAGTACAGATACCCACTTGAATGAGGGAACCTGAAAGGACAATAGAATGGGCCAGTCTCTTTCCCACCCATTTCTTCATCTTAGATCCTGGCTTTGTGGCTATGAATGCTAGAAAAACAATAATGGTCTTTGCCAACACACAAGAAACAGCTACAGAGAAGATGATGCCAAAAGCAGGTTGTTGGAGAAGACAGGTCAGTTTCCCAGGTTGGCCGAGGAAAAGCAGAGAGGAGAGGAAGCAGAGCAGGAGGGAGACCAGGAGAGTGTAGGTGAGATCTCGGTTGTTGGCTATGACTATGGGGGTATCATTGTGCTGGATAAAAATAGCCAGCACAAAAACAGTAATCAAAGAACATAAGACACAAACTGAGGCCAAGGTGATCCCTAAAGGTTCTTCATAGGACAAAAAATGTATAACTTTGGGGATGCATCCATTTCTCTTCTTGTTTGGATATTGATCTTCTGGGCAATTGAAACATGCGTCCATATCTGAGAAACATAAAGAAAAGCTTAAATAGAAATTCAGTTTTGATTCATCTGACCTAGCGCATTGAATGAACCATGATTTGTGACAAATTGTACATTAGGGCTATTCCACCACAGCAGGACTGGCTGCCAAGGCACATTTTGTGAGGAGAACCTGAGCTTACAGGGTTAAACAGCTCAGAGTGTACGCCCTGCCTACAAATTGGGAGGAGGGGGGAGACACGTCATATCCGAGAGTCTCCAGCCTTTGTTTTTTCTCTCTACTTTCGCTTTTGAGGAGAGAGGACGTGTTTTCACGATGCTGTTCGCTGTGATAGACAATGGATAGTCTGCTGTAAATAAAAATTGCTTCTAGCTGCTAATATCCTGAGTGGATTTTATTTAAGCACACTGAAGAACGCATTGGAGCTTGCAGCTTTTTCTTGCCGCTCGTTAAACTCTGCGTTTGCTCAGAGCCTTTGGAATGTGGCCTTTGAAGTCCGGAGGCCCAGCAGAACTGCGCATTTGAAGCGGGCTGGACGCCAAGGCTTATCTGAGCAATTAACATTCTTCACATTTGTGGTGCATTGGCCATGAGAGACAGCACACCAGCTAGCAGTGAACATATTGTCGCATTTAAAAGTGGTATGAGATGGGGAGGTCTGCTTTAGGGTCCAATATAAGGAACAAACCTTTGGGTTTGATTCCCAGCCCCTGTAACACTTGCTCATTCGTGCAGGGGCCTCTCTCTGCTCCCTTTCTCTTTTAGCCTGCTAGTTCCTATCTTTTGAAGAAGCACATTCCAGCCTACCAGGGTTTTTCCTCCTTTGCTGGGGCTTTTGGTTTCTCTCCCTCCCACAGTCGTAGCTGGATGATACCTGAGGACTCTTGCTGCTCCTGAAGCAGCAATAAACTGCTAGGTAAATTGCAAAGCAAAGCAAGATCAGGCAGGGTTTCAAAATCAATAGGAGACCAGACATTGTAGAGTAGCAAATGCTTTCCTTTCCTGGCCTGAGGCTTTTCCTTTCATAGCTCTTGTCAATTCAGGGTATGAATGGGCGATCATTGGATTGCCACGCCCCTAATTCCCCCTATTCCTTAGTTTGTTTTGAGCTTCATCCAAATATTTTGCCTCTCCGATATCTTTTTTTTTTCTTTCAGGATTTATGTATGGAAGGGGAGCAGGCTCTGCTCCACAACTGACCAGTCAGGCAAGGGTTCAATCAGCTTCAACTCACCATGAGCACTTCCCTCATTCTCTTAGAATGCCAATGTTGCCCACTGGAGAGGTGCCAGAACTGAGCTCCGGTGAGTTCTGTCTTAAAAAATGGCCTTTGTATCACCCAATGGCTGCAGTTCTGCCTTTTGAATTTATCCTCCTCTCCTGATCTTGTTATGTTCACTAAATAAAAGTGGCCCAGCTCAAGCCCAGCCTGTGTATCAGTCTCATTTTTTGTTCATCAGGATGCAAAAGCTTTACCTACCCATCTGGTTTGAGATCTTCCCCTCTGGGCACAGAGCACAATCATAGCAACAAAACTTTTCCCCTTCCTTCCTTTTCTTCTGATGACCAGAGTGGCAGGGTTCATTGCACAAAGAAAAGGGAAGCACCTATAGAAAGGAGTAGGGGGTTGAATCGCATTCATATATGTCACCCGCAGAGACACATTATGTTTCAGCAAAGTGTATTTCAGCAAAGATTATTTTTGCACCTATATATTGTACTACACCTTAAAGCACTTTTCCTGTTCTGTTCTTTTTCTTTCTTTCGTTTTTGTTGTGTTGAAAACAATATTAGCCCTGTCTGCGAAGGTAGTTTCATTATCAGTGTACTTTCAAGGTAATATTGATTTCAAAGTTGGAATAGAGGGATTTGGAATGTCAGGTTTGCATCATGGCCCCACTCTTTGGACCTCCTGTGGAATGGCCGCATAGAAAAGGGCATCAGAAGGGTCTGAGACTGAGCCAATCCGGGGGGTCCGGCACGCTTCCTCTGCGCGGCTCTGTTTTTCCCCCAGAGACCTTCGACTCCAGCAGCACGTAAACACAGTGGAACAGAAGCAGGAACGTCGTTCGTGTGGTAATAACTCAGGCTGAAACGCAGGCTGTCTCCTTATCATTAAAGTCTTTATTCCTTAGCAAAACACAACAGCTATAAATCTCCTGCCTGGCGACAGAGCGCACATCTTGCTCCTTTCTTGCAACGGAGCAAACACACACACTGAGAGAACACAGTAAAACACTCCCCTCAGTATTCTAAACCACGCCTCAAAATGTGAGACATCACTCAGAACTTCTTAACCCTGTGAGTTCTGAGCCTCTCTCCACACCCCCTCTCGAATCATATTTTGAGAGGACTTCTGAGTGTTCAACACCTTCCCCATTGCCTTCCGCCCCTTCCTGGCATCGTTGTTAGGCACCTGTTGAACCTCACAAATCTCAGGTTCGCACTGTGCGAAACCAACCCACGCATTTGTGACCTGAAACCTCTCAGGTGGAATTCCCTTCGTAGCCCGAGATGACCGCCTGGGCACAAACTGGGGTGCTCCTTCCGACCCACTGGGGCCAGCATGTGCGTCTTCCTCATCAGAAGATTCCCCCTCTGACTTGACATGTCTGTGAGCTTTCTCCATTATGCGCACAGGAGATGAGGACTCACTCTTGGACACTCTCTTAACAACCTGTGGAGACGCCCTACTCTGCTCAGGGACCTGGTCTCCACCAGCAGGTTCAGGCTCTGGCTCTCCCTCCTCCTCAGAGTCAGACAGACAATCTGAGTGAACGTCAGAGCTCGCTTTGCGCCTTGCCCAACCATCCTGCTCAAAGAACTCAGCCTGTTTACTGACCAGAAGCTTGGTCTGATCACCTTCTGGATATGCAAACCTCCATCCTTTTGTCGCAGGCTCATATCCACAGAAGATCATTTCCTGGTACCTTGGACCACCCTCCTGCTGCAGAAACTTTGGTACAGGCACCATGGCTCTGCTACCAAAAGTGCGAAAGAAATGCACAAGCGGCTTCTGCCGATGAAGCAGGAAATACGGGGTGTCACCTACCACTGAATTGTAGCACCTGTTCATCGTGAAATTGGCTGTTTTTACCGCCTCCCCCCAAAAACTTTGAGGCAAACCAGAGTCATCCAGCAGAATCTCTGATGCTTGAACCAGAGCTTTACTCCTAAGCTCTGCCACGCCACCCTCCTGAGGAGAAGTCACCTTGTGACGTATCCCCCTCTGGCGAAAGAAACCCTTTAAAGCAGACCCAGTGACCTCTGAACCCCGGTCACACTTAAACCCCTGCACCTTGGTGGAGAACCTTAGTTCCACCTCTGCCACCCAATCTTTGATAAGTTGTGTTGCCTCCTCCTTAGTTTTCAGCGTGAACGCCCATGCGTTCCACGTAAAATCATCTGTCAGCACCATCAGAACCTTGGCCTTGCCCAGACTTGGCTGTGGCATACCAAAAAGGTCTGCATGCACAAGCTCAAAAGGCTTTGTGGTTACTCTCTCCACCCTGGGATGATTAAATCCCTTGTTCCTTGCTTTTCTGCAAGCTCTGCAATTCAAAGGTTGACCACATTCTTTTACCCGGCACCCTTTGGTGCACTCTGATAACATCTGAATGTCCTCACAGGAACCATGTGACATTCTCTTGTGCCACACGCAAGCACACGACACATGAGTGTGATCAGTGGCTTTCCCAGCATTCCCCTCACCCTCCAGAGGTGTTTCCAGAACAAAGAGGTTGTTCTGATCCTTCTCAACACTTATTAGCTGTTTCCCCCCTCTGGAAATTGTACAAACATTGTTCTCAAAGCTCACTGCATATCCCTCCTGTAAGAGACACGGTACAGATAAGAGGCAATGTTTTATCTCAGGTACGAAATAGACCTTCAGTTCAGCCTGTAAGAAAGAGACAAACAGGTTAGCAACATGAGTCACATGTCCCTGTGAGCCAGTAGCAAAATCAACTGTTTTCCCAGTTGAAACTGCCTTGCAGTTCCACATTTGTCCATCAGGTGGCGATGTCACCAAATGGGCGTTAGCAGCCGAGTCCACAACCCAACGCAGCACTCTTTTCCCTCTGGAGTCGTCCTTCTTTGTTGCCTTAGCAACGGACTTCTTGCTGCCCCTGACCTTGCAGGTGGTGTTGTCCAACACTGCCATTGCCGCAGACAGCTGATAAGCGTTTTCTTCCCCTTCTGGAGCGCGTACTATCTGCGGTTTCCCACGCCTGCCTCCTCTGCAGGACTTGTTGCCATGGAAACCCGACTGGTTCCCATGGGAAGCAACCTTGGAAACATCCTGCCCTGTCTCCCTTGCTCTCTGTGGGCAGCTCCGACACAGATGTTCAGAAGAAGCACAAACAAAGCAACGCCGAGTGGAAAACTGCAAACTTGCCTTTGGTCTTCTCTGCCCCCCCCAACCTTTCCAGCAGCACTCCTTGAGGCTTTTCTGCCTTTGGGGACATGGCTTTTGGCTTCTGCTGTGGTTTCTCTGCAAACCCCTTCCAGCTCCTGCCAAACAGCCTGGGCACTCTCAAGACCCTTGAAATGGCTTGCACCCCCACTCTCAGGTGCATCTCTCTTCTCTTCTCTCAGCTGCTCTCCAGCACGCAGCTCATGTGTTGGGGCATTCCGGCAGCCTTCCAACACAGTCCCAGCCCCCTCTGGGCTTCTTGGGCGTCCCTCAGCCCCTCCTGGGCTTCCAGCCCCCTCTGGGCTTGGTGCCTCCTTTGAGTAGCTCTCAGCCCCTCCTGGGCTTGGTGCTTCCTCAGAGCAATTCTCAGCCCCCTCTGGCCTGGCTCCCACTGCTTTCTTCAGTGCCTGCTGCCACTCGACCCAGGGCTTGCTCCCGTCCACCTTATCAAAAGGGATTGACGACTTCTGGCTGTCTGCCATCTTCCCCCGGGGCCCGGCCTACTTACAGGTAGCGGTAGTGCCTCCCGGTCCGGCAGATCTCAGCTCCTCCCAGCGAACTCCTGGCTGGCTCCAGCTTCTCCTCAGCCGGCCTTTGGCTGCAGTCTTCAGCCGACTCTGACTGCAGTCTTCCTTCCCAGCGTCTCATCAGCTGGCTTCTCTCACACACACGAACGTTGCTTATCTTAATTGCTGATGACCCATAACCTGAGCCAATCCGGGGGGTCCGGCACGCTTCCTCTGCGCGGCTCTGTTTTTCCCCCAGAGACCTTCGACTCCAGCAGCACGTAAACACAGCGGAACAGAAGCAGGAACGTCGTTCGTGTGGTAATAACTCAGGCTGAAATGCAGGCTGTCTCCTTATCATTAAAGTCTTTATTCCTTAGCAAAACACAACAGCTATAAATCTCCTGCCTGGCGACAGAGCGCACATCTTGCTCCTTTCTTGCAACGGAGCAAACACACACACTGAGAGAACACAGTAAAACACTCCCCTCAGTATTCTAAACCACGCCTCAAAATGTGAGACGTCACTCAGAACTTCTTAACCCTGTGAGTTCTGAGCCTCTCTCCACAGAGACAATTCATACGGGGGAGAGGGAGTCCTTGAGATATAGGGGTCCTCTGCCAAATCATGCACTTTGAACTGAATACAGAAAGTAACTGGTATTGTTTTAGTCACGTCAGGATTGGTGTTCTGTGCTTACACAGTCTTGCTGCAGTGAGCATGCTAACCACGGAATGGTCAAAGCCCCCACCCTTAATACATTGAAATAACCTAACTTTGAGGTTACCAAATGGTACACAACAGAAGGCCACTTAAGCCTCAAGAAGACCAAGCCACCTCCCATTTATCCTCCTTGGGTGGTGCTAACAGAGTCTTAGTCCTGTCTGGATTCTGCTTCTGTTTATTAGCTCTCATATACTCCATTCCAGAGATAAAGACACTGATCCAGCACCTCACATGCAGCATCTGCTCAAGTAGAGCTTTTTGTCCCCAACATGTTGCTGGCAATGGTCTCTAAATCTCCAGATGAATGAGCAGGTTCATATAGATGTAAAACAACATGATGAAGAAAACAATAGCCTGCAGAACACTAAACAAGAGGCTCCATGGGGCAGAAGCACACTTCTCAAAACCACCCTCTGAAAACAACAATCTAAGGAAGACATCCTGAAGGATGTCATGGTTGATCCTATCAATAGCTGATGAGATCACAGAGAATTAACATGGACATGCTCCTCAGTCTTTTTCCCAAAACAGATAATCACACAGAATGACCAACCAAGTTTCCATGTCAAAACTGAGTCTAAAATGCAATTGAAATTCATTCGGAAAATCTGTTTTACCCATAAGCCATTGGCAAGTCTTGTTAGATACATTTAAACACTAGACAGATCACCATAGCTAGCCAGGAAGTCCATCAATGTGACTGAGAAGGGATGAAGCACTTGAAATCTCATCTACATCAATCATAAAAAGAAAAAAAGTCAAAGAAGGGGCAAAATCAGTCTTCAATATTCAGCAAACAAAAAACAAAAAACGGAAGACTTTCTTCCTGATCTCCAAGCACTCTTAAATATTTTTGCAGTCTGGAATTTTTGTACCCTTTCTTGCAAAGTAATATTAGACAGAACAGGAAACAGCAGAAAGTATTCCCTGTTTTTGCAAAGAGGTTCCCACAAACTCTACCTGGTTAAAACTTTGGTGCCATAGAATTTTCTTCTCATTGATGATTAACTCTTTTTCTCCTCTATCATCGAGATCCACCCATCCAACTTTCACTCTCTGGAAAGACATGTTTGTGAATGGGACCAAATTCATAATATCAAATCCTCCTTTCATTTCCCTCTTGTCATTATACGATACTGTTTCTCCAGCTGAGTTATTAAATGAAACACCTTGAAGAAATGAGTTGATCTGTTGTTGTTGTTGTTTTTAAAAAAGAAGAATCAGATTATTTGAGGTTCCCAATTGAACTGGATTCCAAGGTCAATTTACAAGATGAAATGCAAACCAGCAAGACTGTAACCATGACATATCCTCCAACATTTCTACACTGAAAATAGGGACATACAATTCCATAATGATAACTTTACAATTTACCCAGCATATCTTACTGGGTTGCCTGGCAGATTCCAACATATAAAAATAATAATAAAACATTCAACATTTTAAAAAGCTTACCTACACGTGATTGACGTCAGACAGTTTGGGGGTTGAATAACTACCTACCCTCCAACATTTCACCAATGAAAATAGTGACATTCTAAAGAAAAGTGGGACAGGATCAAATCAGAAATTGGGGCGATTTTTCTAAATCAGGGACATCCCTGGAAAATAGGGACACTTGGAGGGTCTGCCAGAACTAAGATGCAGAATACTTTGCCAACTTTTTTTCTTTTCTTACACATATCAGTTGAGGGGCAGTAAAGGGTAGGAGCTCACTGGTTGAGCATCTCCTTGCATGGAAAGGGTGCAGATTCAATTCCCAGAATCTTCGGTGACGCTGGTAATCGCTCTCTCTCTCTCTCTCTTTTTATATTAATGTTGCAATACATATATGAAAGCTTTACATAATAATACATCTACATTATATCTGTAAATTCACATTTTTCACAACGTGACACTGGGAATTTCATATTGTCTCAAACCCTGGACAGCCCAACCCAGACAGTGTACACAATACTGAAACAGGTGTATGTGATGCCTAACATAGTATAAATTAACCTCCTGTCCTTCTGTTAATCAGTCCATTGAAATGAAAATATTTGGCTCTGTAACATTACCTGCCAAGGCTGCAGAGATGGAAATCCAACACTGTAACCAACGGTCACTGCTCTGTGTGGGGATCTGGATGAGGAAATGGCATGCAATGCATGAGCTACAGCATAGGCAGCATTATAGATACTGTAGCTCTTCCCAGTCATGTGCATTTCAAAAACACCTGCAGGGAGACTTTCCAGCCTCTCCTCTCCAGTACACGTTCCATCATCCATGACTGGCATACCAGGATCTGTATAGAAACAGTCAAATGCCTGTTCCCAGAAGTCCTTCAAAAAGCCATCTGCTTTGGTCCTGTGTATTTGGATGTTCTGAAGGAAGTGGTTGAACTCTAGAAGTTCTTCTGAGTGAATTGTAAAGGAAAGGGCACCTTGAAATAGCCAAAAATCCATGTTTCTCTGAAATCCAAATGATACAAAATCTATCTGAGCTGTCATGATCCAGACCTTCCCAAATGATGTGTCCGTCTGATTTCTATTATCTATTATAAAGATAGCCATTCTCAGCCATGCAATTGCCCCATCATCTCCATAGATGATAAGTGTAATGGCCTTTTCATCTCTGAGACCTTCATAAATACCTTCAATTTCACCAGATATTTTTTCCATATCGTCTATACGAACTTGAAGTGGGATTCTTTTTGTGAAGGCTGAACAGATTCCATTTTGGCTAAACAATGGCTCCAGGATCTTCAAAAAATGTTCTCCGCTGTCATATTTGGCAACAAAGAGCCCCACCCACTTCCATCTGAAGTACTGAAGTAACTGGATAATCCCTGCATATTGAAGGTCTTCATTTGGGACCATGGTATAAAAAGACTTTTGCATTGATTGGCTCTCTCCTGAAGCAAATGAGCCATAGATGAGCTAAAAGAAAATGATAACTTAGAAGAACATTTCCTTAAGAAATTTGTAGGCAAAGTTGAAATTAGTTTAATAATAATAATAATAATAATAATAATAATAATAATAATAATACTGACTGGATTTCTAGTTATGGGGAAATAATGAAATTTCCAGGTTATTTCTATCTCACACTAATATTTCTCTTTTCCTTCTGATTAACAGAATAGTAAAGGAATCTTCCCCACATTCTCCTATGCACTGATACTACCTGTGGAATCCTGTAGAGACTTAATATATCTGCCATGTGGATAGAAGTGTCAGAAGTAAGTCCCCCAATCACAGCCATGAGGTTTTTCTGAGTGTCACATTTGTAGTTGGGGACAAATCTTTGCCGTTTGAAGAGAAGGTCCAAAGTGCTTCGATAGGTCATTCTCGCATCAGAATAGCTGTCATAGATATGGAAACCAAGGGAGACATTGGGCAAGATCTTCGGATTGTCATTTATCTCTTTTATCGCAAACACCAAGGCCAAGATGTTCTGATAGAACTTCGTGGTTACACTGTCAATAGGGAAGATATTTTCATGCATGAGACTGTTATGCCCTATTCCTGTTATGCCCTATTCCTGAAAACATATTCAGCCAAATCATTTTTATGGTCGAGGAGAGCAGTGTTATTTGCAGTTTGCAGTGTTTCTTTGACACACCTGCTCTTTCCTTGGTTTCTGGCTTTTCTCCCTCATCACTTCCAACTCTAAGCATCTTAGCAGAATAAACTTATTTCACAGTCTAATGAGTAATTTGGTGTCCTTACATTAATTATTTCACTTTCATGGTCTGCGGTTTTTGGCATTTCCTTTCCCTCTGATGGAACTTCTGCACCATACCTCGTATTTATATATCTATATGTATTCCTGTAAACCTGAAATTATGCTACTGAGGAAGACTCATCTCCTGAACATCATGGGGGTCCACACAAGCTTATAAATAAAGTATTGTTAAGTCTTTAAGGTGTTGCAGGAGTCCGCTATGCTTTTGTCAATATGTTGTTTTATTTAGCTCTCTGTTCATTCGGGTTTCAAATCAGTTTGAATATATACGTACATATACATATACATTTTATAATTTTCTTCTATTTGATTAACAAGGGATTTGAGGGTTGACTGTTTCTTACTGAGGTGCCATTCTGGCACAGATGCCTGCCTCTCCACCATTTTCTTGCTCTCAATCTTTCTTGCTCCCGAGAGCAAGATGGTTTGAGCTTATTACACTGATCAGGGGTCAACTGCACTGGCTACCAATGAGGTTTGGGGCCTAATTCAAAGTGCTGATTTTGACCTATAAAGCCCATAAAAACTGCAATACTTCAAGGACCACCTCTTTCCATAAGAACCTACCCGAACCCTGAGATTGTCTTCTGAGGCCCTTCTACGTGTGCCTCCAGAGGGTGGCAACACAAGAACGGGCCTTCTCTGCAGTAGCTCTGTGTCTGTGGAATTCTCTCCCTAGGGAAGTTCGCCTGAGGCCTCCATTATACGCCTTTAGGCACCCGGCAAAAACGTTCATTTTTAACAAGCCCTTTGCTTGATTTGATTGACATCCTATGCCCTTTTAAAATGTGGTTCTTTGGGGGGTGTTATTGGGTTTCTGTTTAAATAAATAAATATTTCAAAATATAATATGTTTGAAATCATAATCTCACATGCAAAGCTGTTTCTTATTGTTCTTTGCTGATTCAGTGATGCGTAGAATAAATAGAGGTGAAGGGAATATTCTTGCTTACTGTGGATTGTCAAACAGCTCCTGAGAAGGATGTACCTCGAATGAAACTTCATTAAAAACGTAGGTGCTCTGAGTAACAATTCCACCAATGAAGAGGTCCCCTGCTTGGCCCCATTCATGGGGCACAAGGATTGGATCAGCTGCAGGGCACTTCATTCTCTTGACTTCACACATTGTGTGAGGCAGCAGCAGCAGCATCAAGAGCCTCACCATGATAGCTTCAAACTCTCTCTTGGAAGATGTAGAGTTTACCCTGTCTTCCATGTCTCAATAGAGCTGTCTTGAAGGTTACACTTAGCCTTCTTTTTAGCATCAGCAGGTGTACAAATGCTGTGAATATGAGCTTAAATGATTAAAACTCCATCATCATATTGTGGATTATAATGACCACCCCCTCTCTCTGTGCCCAACACTCCTAAATGTCACTGGCCCAGGAGCATATTTAATACTCTTACTATGCTGGGTTGTTGAGCGTTTTCTGATGTCCTTAGGAAACTCTTGAGAGCTCTGTCTAGCTGAACAAATGATTGTGATCTGGATAATTGCAGAGGGAGGTAATTACTTTATTAAATCCTGGACTTTGAGTGGCACTTTTGCACAAAAACTTTCTAAAATCATAATTGGACCAGGTCCTTTCAGGAATGCGACTGGAGAATTTGAGTGCAACAGTTTTATGTTGAGTGAAGCCCAGACCAGGACCCCAGATTCTGAACTTTAATTTTAAAAAAGTAATCCGCAATATGTCCCAGAAAGAAAGAGATGATATGTTCAGTTACACTTCCCTGTATTATTTTTTTAAAAAAGGACAGGAGCTTCCTTGTTTGCTTCAGTCAGTGTTTTCAGCCAACAAATGAAGTCAGAGCTGTGAATGATACATGAGTTGCTTCAGCACCAGAGGGAATATTTGAAGTCCTTTAGAGTTTTTGCTTCCCGACTACCTTTCAGTGGGCTTCCTTTGATTCCACCTTGTTCTCTAGGAATTCTTGGAATTTCCATAATTTGCCCTTCATTCTCCCCTGGTAACGATTATGCACTTTTCTAAGGTTGGTTCATTCGAGTACAACCCTGTAGAAGAAATTTCTTGCAAGTACTGCTAAACAATCAGCATGTTAAGGTAACCAACTCAACAAAATGTGAATGTGGTGTTATTTAGGCAGGACTCCTGCTGTGCAGCAGATTATGACCAGATCCTGTTAACTCCCAGTACAATGGCATACATGTCCACTAAGAAGCATGTCTCATGTGTTTATTGATTACCCCCAAGTAAGTGGGTACAGGATGAGTTTCATAGAAAAAGGCAGCCTCCAAAGATGGCAAGAGGTTTCAAATCACAGGACAGAATATCTGCACCAGATGATGCACCTGTACTGTCAAGGGTAGGGCAACCCATCTAAAAGAGGTCACCTTCCTGCTTCCCAGATACAAGAGCCATACTCCACACACCTCTATGTTTAGCTTTATTCTCAGACCCTAATTTGCCCATCAATGACTCCAGACACCAATCAAGCAGCTAATTCTTAGGTCACGTAGAAGAAGTCTTAGCTCCATCAGGATTTTGATGAGACTTCATTCCAAGATCAGCACTCGCAAAACTGACATACAGATGTTGAAGAGCATGGTGGGGGAAAAGGAACACCGCTGGACTGAGTCAAAATCCCAACTCATATTCACTCCCAGAATAAAGAAAGAGAAAGAAACCACAGCACATGTAATAAAACACAAATAGGTTTGTTTTTTCAACTGATAAAATGAGAAATTCAAATACAGTAATGAAGGAAGCCATCACAGCTACCAATTTCCAATGAAGGCCTGAGTAGAAAAGGGAGTCCATTATATGACAATCAAAACTATGTGTGTGACATAGAAATATTCAGCTATTTCAATATCCCTTAAATACCAATATTTCATCAAAGAACCTGTCAGACAGCTGAACAAAGCATTTGGCAATGTACCCTAACAGGGAAACTGAAATGCAGCTTAAACTTTGTAGTGAAATGTAATGATAAATGAATGTCTATAACTAATGTTGAATGCATGTATTTTCTCCCAACTGCCTTCTCCAACAGACATTAGGGTATGATGAGACCAGACAGATGGCTTAATCCTTTCTTCGTATTAATTGATTCCTGCTATTCAGTTCAGGCCTCAGCACAATGATGTAGCATTTCGGGGAAAAGATACAACCCAGTAACCCAGCACTGGAGGCCAAGATGGAGAAGATCTCTACAGCCACCATGTGTTTCCCTCTTGTGCTCAGGTAGGTGGGAACAAAAGAGACCCAAACACTGCAAAATGCTAACATACTGAAGGTGATGAACTGGGCTTCATTAAAACTGTCAGGTAACTTGCGGGCCAGGAAGGCCACAATGAAACTAGCAATGGCCAAGAAGCCCATGTAGCCTAAGACACAATAGAACATGGTGACAGACCCAACATTACATTGCACAATGGTTTCTTCAGCTACTGACTTCATGTCTAGATCAGGGAAGGGGGGAGACATTGTCAGCCACAGAGTACAGATAACAACTTGAATGAGGGAAGCTGAAAGGACAATGGAATGAGCCAGTCTCTTTCCCACCCATTTCTTCATCTTAGATCCTGGCTTTGTGGCTATGAATGCTAAAGAAACAATGATGGTCTTGGCCAACACACAAGAAACAGCAACAGAGAAGATGATGCCAAAAGCAGGTTGCTGGAGAAGACAGCTCACTTTCCCAGGTTTGCCAAGGAAAAGCAAAGAGGAGAGGAAGCAGAGCAGGAGGGAGACCAGGAGAGTGTAGGTAAGCTCTCGGTTGTTGGCTATGACTATGGGGGTATCTTTGTGCTGGATAAAAATAGCCAACACCAAAGCTGTAATCAAAGAACATAAGACACAAACTGAGGCTAAAGTGATCCCTAAAGGTTCTTTATAGGACAGAAAATGTATAACTTTGGGGATGCATCCATTTCTCTTCTGGTTTGGATATTGATCTTCTGGGCAATTGAAACATGCGTCCATATCTGAGAAAAATAATGAAATGTATATATAGAAATCCTGCACCAATTCATCTGACCTAGCCCATTGAATGAACCATGTATTGTGACAAATTGTACATTATGGCTGTTCCACCACTGGCTACCAAGGTACATTTGTGGCACATTGGCAATGAGAGACAGCACACCAACCAGCAGTGAACATATTGCCACATTTAAAAGTGGTATGAGATGGGGAGGTCTGCTTTAGGGCCTTATATGAGGAAGAAATCTTTGGTTTGATTCCCAGCCCTTCTAACACTTCTTCATTACTGCAAGGGCCTCTCTCTGCTCCCTTTTACTTGCAGCCTCCTAGTTGCTATCTTTTGAAGAACCACATTCTAGCATATCACAGTTTTCTCTCCTTTGCTGGAGCTTTTGGTTTTTCTCACTCCCACAATCGTAGCTGGATTGATACCTGAAGACTCTTGCATCCTCTGGTGAAGCAGCAATTAATCTGCTAGCAATATTGCAAAGCAAAACAGGGTCAGGCAGAGTTTCAAAATCAATACGTGACCAGAGATTGTATGAGAGCAAATGCTTTCCTTTGCTGTCCTAAGGCTTTTCCTTTCATAGCTCCTGTCAATTCAGGGTATGCCTAGGTTGTCACTGGGTTAGGTAAAGTGACCCCTGACCATTAGGTCCAGTCGTGACAGACTCTGGGGTTGCGGCGCTCATCTCGCTTTATTGGCCAAGGGAGCTGGTGTACAGCTTCCGGGTCATCTGGCCAGCATGACTAGAGCAGTGCACAGAAACGCCGTTTACCATCCCGCTACTTGCACTTTGATGTGCTTTCGAACTGCTAGGTTGGCAGGAGCAGGGACCGAGCAACAGGATCTCATCCCGTCTCGGGGATTTGAACCGCTGACCTTCTGATCAGCAAGTCCTAGGCTCTGTGGTTTAACCCACAGCGCCACCCATGTCCCGTGGTAACCCGTGTCACTGAGTTACCACGCTCCTAATTCCTCCTATGCCTTAGTTTGCTTTGAGTTTCCTCCAAAGATGATGCATATCACAGGGCTTCTTTGTTTCAAGATTTGTGTATTGAAGGGGAGCAGGCTCTGCTCCAAAACTGAACAGTTAGGGAAGGAATCAATAGCTTCAACTCACCATGAACACCTCCCTCATTCTCTGAGAGGTACCAGCACTGATTTCCAGTGTGTTCTGGCTTTTAAAAAGCCCTGTGTGTCACCCAATGGTTACAATTCTGCCTTTAGAATTTATCCTCGTCTGCTGATCTTGTTATTTTCACTAAATAAAAGTGGCCCAGCTCAAGCCCCGCCTGTATATCAGTCTCTTTGTTTGGTCATCAGGATGCAAGAGCTTTACCTACCAGTCTGGTTTGAAATCTTCCCCCCTGGGCATGGAGCACAATCATAGCAACAAAACTTTTCCCCTTCCTTCCTTTTCTTCTGATGACCAGAGTGGCAGGGTTCATTGCACAAAGAAGAGGGAAGCACCTGTACAAAAATATGGGAAAGTTGGGGGTAGAAGTGCTTTCCTATATGGCACCCACAGGACAATCTTATGCTTTATTTTTAGTGCACTTTCAAGGTAATACTGATTTCAAAGTGAGAAAAGGGAGATTTGGCATATCAATTTCGCATCATCTTTCTGAATGCACTAGACATCATTGTTGTTCTTGCTGTGCTTGTTGTTATTTAGTAGCTTTAGTCATACCTGCAAGCTCTGTGCAGTTTGGTAACTCCAAGCCATACCTGGTTAAAACTTTGGTGCCATAGAATTTTGTCCACATGGAGGATTAACTCCTTATCTCCTCTATCACTGAGACCCACCGATCCAACTTTTACTCTCTGGAAAGAAGTGTTTGGGAATGTGACCAGATTCATGATATCAAATCCTCCTCTCATTTCCCTGTTATCATTAAATGATACCGTTTCTCCAGCTGAGTTGTTAAAGGAAACACCTTGAAGAAATGAGTTGATCTATTTAAAAAGAAAAAGAAGAAGCAAACTATCTGAGGTTCCAAGTGGAACAGATTACAAGGTCAAGTTACATGGTGAAATGTAAACCAGGAAGAGTGTAACCATGACTAAGATGCAGAATACTTTATCATCTGTTTTTTTAAAATATGAGAAGAGGAGCTGTAAAGGGGAGCAGCTCACTGGTTGAGCATCTCCTTGCACGGAAAGGCCCAGATTCAATCCCCAGAATCTTCAGTGAGACTGGGAATCTCATATTGTCTCAAACCCTGGACATCCCAAACCAGACAGAGTACAGAACACTGAAACAGATGGATGTGAGGCCTAACTTAGTATACAGCAACTTCCTGTCCTTCTGCTAATCAGTCCATTGACATCATCCCTAGCTAGCAGGACCAGTGGTCAGGGATGATGGTAATGGAAGTCCAAAAACAGCTGGAGACCCAAATTTGGAAAGCTCTAGAGTACACAATAGATTGAGGGCACAAGGACAAGGGGACGACAGAGGACGAGATGGTTGAATGGTGTTCTCGAAGCTACCAGCATGAGTCTGACCAAACTGTGGGAGGCAGTGGAAGACAGAAGTGCCTGGCATGCTCTGGTCCGTGGGGTCACAAAGAGTTGGACATGACTAAACGACTAAACAACAACAACAAGAGTACACAATACTGAAACAGATGACTGAAAGGCCTAACTCGGGAAAAGAAACTTCCTGTGTTCTTTCTCCTAATAGATCCATTGACATGAGAATATTTAGCTCTGCAACATTACCTCCCAAGGCTGCAGAGATGGAAATCCAACACTGTAACCAACGGTCACTGTTCTGTGTGGGGATCTGGATGAGGAAATGGCATGCAATGTGTGAGCTATAGCATAGACAGCATTATAGATACCGTAGCTCTGCCCAGTCATGTGCATTTCAAAAACACCTGCAGGGAGACTTTCCAGCCTCTCCTCTCCAGTACATGTTCCATCATCGTTGGCAGGCATACCTGGATCCGGATAGGGACAGTCAAATGCCTGCTCCCAGAAGTCCTTCCAAAAGCCATCTGCTTTGCTCCTGTGTGTTTGGATGTTCTGAAGGAATTGGTTGAACTCTTGAAGTTCTTCTGAGTGAATTGTAATGGAAAGGGCACCTTGGAACAGCTGGAAATTCCAGGTTCTCTGAAATCCGAATGATACAAAATCTATCTGGGCTGTGATGATCCAGACCTTTCCAAATGATGTGTCCATCTGATTTATATTATTTATTATAAAGATAGCCATTCTCAGCCATGATATTGTCCCATCGGTTCCATAGATGATAACTGTACTAGCCTTTTCATCTGTGAGACCTTCATAAATACTTTCAATTTCACCAAATAGTTTTCCCAGATCTTCTATACGAGCTTGAAGTGGGATCGTTTTTGTGAAGGCTGAACAGATTCCATTCTGGCTAAACAATGGCTCCAGGATCTTCAAAAAATGTTCTCCACTGTCATATTTGGCAACAAATATCCCCACCCACTTCCATCTGAAGTACTGAAGTAACCGGATAATCCCTACATATTGAAGGTCTTCATTTGGGACCATGATATAAAAAGACTTCTGCATTGATTGACTCTCCTCTGAAGCAAATGAGCCATAGGTGACCTAAAAGAAAGTGATAATTTGGTACAACATTTCCTTAAGAAATTTGTAGTCCAAGTTGGAATTAATGTTTTTTTATAAAAAAAAAAATACTGACTGGATTTCTAGTTATGGGGAAATAATGAGATTTCCAGGTTATTTCTACCTCACACAAATATTTCTCTTTTGCTTCTGAATAAAATTATGGCAAAGGAAACTCCCCCATATTCCCCTATGCACCGATTATACCTGTGGAATCCTGTAGAGACTTAAGATATCTGCCATGTGGATAGAAGTGTCAGAAGTAAGTCCCCCAATCACAGCTATGAGGTTTTTCTGAGTGTCACATTTGTAGTTGGGGACAAATCTTTGCCATTTGAAGAGAAGGTCCAAAATGGTTCGATAGGTCATTCTTGCATTGAAGTAGCTGTCATAGATGTGGAAACCAAGGGTGACATTGGGCAAGATCTTTGAATTGTCATTGATCTCTTTTATCGCAAACACAATGGCCAGGATGTTCTGATAGAACTTGGTTTTTATACTGTCATTAGGGAAGATATAAAAAGAGAGGTGGGATTATGAAGACCTTAGACAGATGTGTACCACTTGGCTACAATATCGTCAATTATATGATAAATTTAACTCTGATAATAAAATTGGTTTCCAAAAAGAAGAATCAAAATTCCAGCTAGAACTCTTGAATAATTCCAAAAAGGATCTCGATTGGGAACTCAAAGATGAACAAATTAACGAAGTAATGATCAAGTGGGGACAAGACTTTGGATACACGATTCCACTAGACCTATGGAAAAAACTATGCAAATCAGATATTAATTTCACTGCATGTAACACTATCAAAGAAAATACAGTGGTGCCTCGGGTTACATACGCTTCAAGTTACATACGCTTCAGGTTACAGACTCCGCTAACCCAGAAATAGTGCTTTAGGTTAAGAACTTTGCTTCAGGAGGAGAACAGAAATCGTTCTCCAGCAGCGTGGCGGCAGCAGGAGGCCCCATTAGCTAAAGTGGTGCTTCAGGTTAAGAACAGTTTCAGGTTAAGAACAGACCTCCGGAACGAATTAAGTAATTAACCCGAGGTATCACTGTATTATGAAGATGTTTTACAGGTGGTATTTAACCCTTGTAAAACTAGCCAAAATATATAAATTACCATCGAAGTTGTGTTGGAGATGTAAGGTGTCAGAAGGATCTTTGTATCACGTCTGGTGGAGATATCATAAAATTAAAAATTTGGGGGGAAATCTACATGAGGAATTGAAAAGAATGTTTAGAATAACAATTGGTAAAAAGCCACAAGAATTCCTTCAAGGAATCATAACAAATGACATCCCCAAAACAAAAAAAAATTTTCCTTCCAGTAGCACCTTAAAGACCAACTAAGTTAGTTCTTGGTATGAGCTTTCGTGTGCATGCACACTTCTTCAGATACACTCTTCTGTATCTGAAGAAGTGTGCATGCACACGAAAGCTTATACCAAGAACTAACTTAGTTGGTCTTTAAGGTGCTACTGGAAGGAAAAAAATTTTTTGTTTTGACTATGGCAGACCAACACGGCTACCTTTCTGTAACTGGGACATCCCCAAAGACATGAAGAAAATTTTTCTATATGCAACAGCCGCCACTATGTTACTGGTTGCCAAAAATTGGAAATCTGAAGAAGTACCATCAGTGCCAGATTGGCAATGTAATTTTTTTCTAATTGATTGAATTAGCAAAAGTGACAGTAACAATTGGAATGCAATCTAACCAAAATCTCAAACAGGAATGGAAATGTGTAGACGAATACATGGTTAGATTGATCTCACACAGTTAATATAAACTGAAATACAAGAATGCATGTTTAAATTATTAAGATATAAGAGTACAACCACAATAATAAAGTTATAATATAAAAATTAGGAAGTCATGCATGGGTGAAGGGAAGACACAGGGTTACGACATAGGGAAAGATAAAATGCAAGTAAGAAATGACTAAATTTTGATACATAATAAAATGAAAAATGTAAATTTACAAGTATTATGTATATGGAATATTATGTAAACATTTTGTATATGTATTGAGGTAAATAATAATAATAATAATAATAATAATAATAATAATAATAATGGTGGGAATATTTTAATGAATGAGACTGGGTTCTACCTTTTTCTCCTCTGCACTTTCAACTCTAAGCATCCTAGCAGAATGAATTTATTTCGCAGTCTTTTGAGTGATTTGGTATCCTTACATTAATTATGTTATTTTCATTGTCTGCAGTTTCTGCATTTCCTTTCCCTCTGATGGCACTCCTGCACCATGCCTCTCTGCATTTATATATCTATATGTGTTCCTGTAAACCTGAAACTATACTACTGATGAATACTCATATTCTGAACATGATGGGGGTCCAGGAAAGCTTATGGAATAGAGTATTGTTCAGTCTTGAAGGTGTTGCAGGAGTCCTCTATGCTTTTGTCAATATGCTAGTTTTATTTAGCTGTCTGTTCACTTGCGTTTCAGATCAGTTTGCATATATACATATGCATATACACAGTGCTTTTTTCTAGGGGGACACAGGAGGATGCATACCCCTAAACATTTTGTGAATCTTTGTACATTTTCATTTACTGTATTTATGTTTCCCTATTTGAACTATAAAATGGTGATTTTTCTTGAGTCAAAATGGGAACACCCTAAACATTTTTTTTTTGAAAACAGCACTACATATACATACGTATACGTATATGCATACGTACGTATACGTATATATATACGTATACATCTACGTATACGTATACGTATACATATACATATACGTATACATATACATATGCACAGTAAAGGTAAAAAGGTAAAGGACCTCTGGACGGTTAAATCCAGTCAAAGGTGACTATGGGGTTGTGGCGCTCTACATATATAATTTTCTTCTATTTGATTAACAAGAGATTTGAGGGTGGACTGTTGCTTACTGAGGTGCCAGTCTGGCACAGATGCCTGCCTCTCCACCATTTTCTTGCTCTCAATCTCAGTATTGGAGTGGGGGATACCTATTGTCAGCAAAATATTTTTCTTGCTCTGCCTCACCAAGCATGCTGCTTCTCCTTCACATGGAGTTTGCTTTCCAAAAAGAAAATTTAATATTGTCTATAACCTCAGTATTATGCAGAATATTCAGAAAGCGGTTCAGAAGGAGGACTGGCCCTTTATTGAACTATATCATTATGTTGTCTGGCAGAGCTCCTCCAGGTTGTACAGGGCCTTTTACGGTCTGCCCCAAAGGAGGTGATTGAACCAACGGTAGTTCACTGTGACTTGTTTGCAAAGCATTTTCAGGATAAAATTGCTTGCATCTGCCCAAACCTTGACTCTGATGTTATAACAGATGAATCTATTGGGATGTCCAGAGCACAGTCTAGGCTTGTTATGTGGGATAAGCTTCTGTTGGTAAGGCTTGAGGATGTGGACAAGATACTCGATCACTCAGGGCACACTTCCGCTTTTGGACCTTGCCCCTCTTGCCTGATAAAAACCATCAGGGAAGGAACAACTGGTTTGGCCAGGGAGGTGATCAATGCCTCTTTAGGAGACGGACTGGTCCCTCCCTGTTTGGAGTAGGCAGTGGGAAAACCACTTATTCAGAAACCTTCCATAGATTCAGAAAACCTAACTAACTACCGGCCAGTTGCTAATCTCCCTTTCCTGAGCAAGGTTCTGGAGCAAGTGGTCGCAGACCAGATCCAGGTGTTTTTGGAAGAAACTGATTTTCTGGATCCATATGGTTTTGGCACAGAAACTGCTTTGATTGTTCCTAGAGGGTGTTACTTGGGGAATGTTTTTCAGCCTCCTGGAACCTTCAATGTGGTTCCCTCTAGGACCGACCATTCCGGTAGGACTGGAACTACTGCAAAGTGATGCCACCCACCCCTAGTTTGGAGAGTCACTCCAGAAGGATGTCATGGTGGATGGTATTGAAAGCCGCTGAGAGGTCAAAAAGGATATACAGGGATATATATATATGTTTTCCTTGCCTCTCTCTCGACAGAAGACATCATACAAGGCGACCACAGGGCTCAATTCTATCCCCCATGTTGTTTAACATGTACATGAAACCAATGGGTGAGGTTATCTGGAGTACATTGTGCGCAGTAGGCTGATAACACTCAGCTGTATTCCTTCTTTACAACTGCAGGAGAGGCAGTAGATGTGTTGGACCAGTGTCTTCCCTCGGTAATGGACTGGGGGAGAGCCAATAAACTGACGCTCAATCCACAGAGGCACAGAGTGGGTGGTTCCCTACAACAGATGGGTGGGAGATCACCTGTTCTTGATGGGGTTACACTTCCTTTGAAGGAGCAAGTTCATAGTTTGGGGATATTCCTGGACCCTTTGCTGTCGCTCGAGGCTAAGGTGGCCTCAATGATCCTATTTGCCTTCCATCAGCTTCGGCTGGTGGCCCAGCTACACCCCTATCTGGAAATAGCCTAACTACTGTTGTTTATGCTCTGCTAACCTCAAGGTTAGATTACTGCAATATGTTATACGTAGGGCTGCCTCTGAAGACAATTCAGAAAATTCAGCAGCCAAGTTGCTCACCGGAGCAAGACGGTTTGAGCATATTACACCAATGCTGGTCCAACTGCACTGGCTAACAATTAGTTTCCAATTCAAATTTGAAGTGCTGGTTTGCACCTATAAAGCCCTAAATGACTCGGGACCACAAAACCTCAAGGACCACCTCTTTCCATATGAACCTACCAGGACCGTGAGATCATCTTCTGAGGCCCTTCTTCGTGTGCCTCCTCCGAAGGTGGCAACACGAGAATGGGCCTTGTCTGCAGTGGCTCCTCTTCTGTGGAATGCTCTCCCCAGGGAAGTTTGCCTGGTGCCTTCATTATGCACCTTTAGGCACTTGGCAAAAACATGCCTTTGGTAGATTTGATTTATATCCAATGCCCTTTTAAAATGTGGGTGTCTTTTTTAATGGGAGTTATTGGGTTGTTGCTTTTATTTTGATTATATATAATGTGGTTTAATATTTTGATTTTGTTCTGTGAACCACCCTGAGACGTCCAGGTATAGGTCGGTATATAAATTCAATAAATAAATATTTCTAAATAGAATTTCTTTGAACGTGCAAAGAACACATGTTGTTATTTGCTGATTCAGTGGAGTATAGAATAAATAGGGGAGGGAGGGATATTCTTGCTTACTGTGGAATGTCAAACAGCTGCTGAGAAGGATGTTCCTTGAATAAAAAGTCTTTAAAAAGGTAGGTGGTCTGACTTACAATCCCACCAATGAAGAGGTCTCCTACTTGACCCCATTCATGGGGCACAAAGATTGGATCAGCTGCAGGGCACTTCATTGTCCTGCCTTCACACATTGTGTGAGGCAGCAGCAACAGCATCAAGAGCCTCAGCATAATAGCTTCAAACTCTCTCTTGGAAGATGCAGAGTTGTCCAAACACCTCCCCTGTCTCGATTGAGCTGCCTTGGAGGTTGCACTTAGCCTTCTTTTTAGCATCAGCAGGTGTACAAATGCTTTGAAAATGAACTTAAATGATTAAAACTCCATTATGATAATAATAAAAATGTTGACAATAATGACCCCCCTCTCTATGCCCAACACTCCTACATCTCACTGGTGCAGGAGCATATTTAATGCTCTTACTTCGCTGGGTTGTTGACTGTTTTCTGATGTCCTTAGGAAACTCCTGAGAGCTCTGTCTAGCTGAACAAATTATTGTGATCTGGATCATTGCAGAGGAAGATAATTACTTCATTAGATCCTGGACTTTGAGTGGCACTTTTGCTCAAAAACTTTTTAAATTCTTATTTTTTTCAAATGGACAAAACCAATTGCCTCTGGTCCCTGAAGGACTGAGACAGGGGAATTTGAGTGCAGAGTTCTGTGGTGAGTGAACCCCAGAGAAAGGCCCCAGACTCTGAACTTTCATTTTTAAAAAGTAATCCTAAATATATCCAGAAAGAAATTGATGACATGCTCAGCTGAAATTTTCTGTATTTTTATGTTATTTTAGATATGAGTGTCCTTGGCTGCTTCTGTCAGTGTCTTCCACCAACGAATGAAGTCAGAGCTATGAATGACACATGTGTTGTTTCAACACCAGACAGAGGGAATCTGTGAAGTCCTTTAGAGTTTTTGTTTCCCAACTACCTTTCAGGTAGTTCCCTTGATTCTGTCTTGTTCTCTAGTAGTTCTAGGAATTTCCATGTTGGGAGCCCTGTCACAGACCCCCTATCCCAGAAGTCAGGCCAGAAGTAAACAGACAGCGTGGTATGGGATTAAATTAGGCCAATACTTTATTAAGTTTCAGGTGCAGGAAAACTTGGGCTTAGGCACTGGGTCTATATACCTCTCAGCCGCCTGACTAGGAACCAAGGAAACAGGAGTAGATATGGGGGACACTGCAGAACATACGTTTATGCAGTTTGCCCCCACCTTTCCATTTCTGGGAATCTGACCATACACTGAGCACTCGTGGTCATTGATACCCAGCATAAAACCTCTCTAAGGGGCCCTGCTAAAGCTGCCGCTGCATGAGAGGTATGCTACCATGCTATGCCTCCATTTGATTGATGGACTAAAGGATTTTATCCAAGGCCTAAAACTGCCAAAGTTATGACAATTGCCCGGTGCAGGCAAAACCTGCAGAGAAGGTGAATTCCTTCCCAGCTCTGGGAAACAGCAACTATCGTGCGATCATAGCAACGCCTGCAACCTATAATGGAAAGGGTGGGGGGTTAGCCAGCAAAGAAAAATGCAAAGCTCATGGGCGGGTTGGGGGTGGCACTCTGGGCCAAATGGCTGATCTGTGTTGTGGGCAGCCTCCTTTTCCAGTTCATGGGAACCTGAAAATCAAGGGTTTGAAAGGTCACGGTAAATGGCAGCCGGCAAGAAGCGATGTAGCCTCGGTTAGCGGCAGAGCACAATCGGCCCATTGTCTTAATGCATGCAGGGTCCCACACATCTGCAGTAGTTGCGGCTCCAATGCAAAAGGAGATTTCAGAAAATTGTGGGTTGCCCCCACATGCCAAAATAGACTTGCGCAGGACTGCAGTGAATTGGTGATGAGACAGAGGATGGGTGTTGGCACGAATGAAAAGAGGGCCTGTGCAGCCAGGGTGGACTTTTAGGAACCTACGAGTATCACGCACAGGGCAGGGGCCATTGAGTGGGTAGGGGGCCAGCATTAAGTTTGTTCCCATCTGCAATTGATCCTGTTTTAGAGGTATGGATTCTAAGTTTCCAGGTCACGCCCAGTGAAGCTTATGTCATCAATGTGTAGTCCTGAATAGGGGGCGGAAGCATTACCACCAGAGTATTCACCAATATGTATGGCCACAAAGAAAGCCATGGAGTAGGCAGCACAGAATAGGTGATCCTCATACCTGAAGAAGCAAACTGCGGGCAGCTTGCCCCATATCGGCTGTAAGGTGTCAGAAGTGATCGGATTTCTAGTTTCTGGCTGGTGTGTGTGTAAGCGCCTCCAGCCAGCGATCAGCTTCTTAACATGGAATGTATTACAAGGGTCTGGTTGCTGGCAGAAGTGACAAAAATAAGATATGGCTGCCATATGGAGTGTCATGGTTCTGATGGCCAGGCCTCTCCGCCTAGGGAAACCATGTATTTCAATACATCCACTTCAGAAGCCGCCTGACTGGGAGAAAAGCCATAGCGGGATCAGAACCCCTCAAATGCCCTAGAATAAGTTCTCCTATTGGAAGGCACAAGGAAATGTAATACTCCCTGTGTCATTTCTCTTGTCCAATCTCCAAAAGCTCGTCTGGGAAGGCGTCTGGAAGCTGAGCTGCCTCTCGTGCGAGTTCTCAAAAGTGCTCCATCTGGAAACGAGATAAGACACCCACTATTTCATTTAGGCCTGGGACAAATTGAGCCGTGAAGGAAATGTTGCCCCTAAGGCATTCAAGCATGAACAAGCAAAGTATCTGGATGACTCGATTACTTGCCTATGACTATTACACTACCTGGTTGTCAGACCAAAAGGACACCCTGGTGTTCTTGAACTGCTCGCCCCAGAGGCATAGCTGTCAACGTTTCCCTTTTATCAAGGGAAATTCCCTTATTCCAAATAGGATTTCTCTTTAAAAAAGGGGAAAGTTGACAGCTATGCCCATAAATGAATGGCAACTTGAATGGGAAAGAATTCAAGAAAGGTTAGCTCCCGCCAAATGCCAGGCCACCAACCAAGGATGGGCACACCAAAGCCTCCGTAAAACACTCCAAAGCTGAAGCGACCGAAGGTGTCAGAGTGTACTTTCAGCTCATCTTTTCTATTGAGTGGCTGCTGCCAAAATGACACCCCATTATATTCCCTAAGAAAAGTCAACCAGATCTGGAGACCCTCCTTAATGTTGCGGGACACCCTGATATGGTGATGGGGGGCGATCGCCCCAGTGGTGAGCCACACCAGACGCACACAGCAGGCTCTCCCTTGGGCAATGACTTTGCAAGCAAAATTGAGATGACCAAGCAGAGATTGGACTTGCCTCAGCGTAGTCTTTTTAGCGTCGATCATGGCAGACAATAGAGATTTCAAAGTGTCCAGTTTCACCTCAGGTAGACGGGAGGTTTGCTTATATGTGTCCAACTCAATACCCAAGTCAGACAAAATGGTGGCTGGGCCTTCCATTTTCTCTGCAGCAAGCGGGATACCAAATTCCACAGTAAGGTGCACAAATGCGGCTAACACTTGTGCACATGCCGCGGGGTCAGGGGACCAATAATCAAATAATCATTGAGGTAATGCATGATGTATGGACAGACAGAAGTCACCTTCATGGTCCACTCTACCAATGTGCTGAAGGTTTCGAAGGCTGCACAGGCGACAGAACAGCCCGTGGGCATAACTTTGTCAAAGTACCAGTATCCAAACAAAAATGGTGGCGAATGCCTCCCGCACAAGGGAAAAAACCTGGGTGTGGTCCCAGCCCACCCAGCATTATGCACATTGTGCCTTCAAACTGCACAAGATGCCCACAAATCAGGCTAGTGTCCCCAGCACCATAGCAGAGTGAGGGGTGGCTACAGCTGGAGCACAGCCCAAAATCATAAAGACTCAATAATCCGAAATTAAATGGTTCTTGTTTTCCTATCCCATTCTGTGTTACACTTCTATTTACTTATTTAAAAAAGAATCATGGGGGAAATATGCAACAAAAGCATATATTTACAGAAATAACATGAAAATACATTATATGAAATATTGGATATAGAAATGTTTATATCAGGATAAATGACCCGTAAAACACAGAAAAAATTGTGATGGTTTTTTTAAAAAAATATGACGAAATTGCAATTTGCTTTGGAAATGAAAACTGGATTAAAGTACAAAAGTTCAAAAGAATAAGAAGCTAAGAGAAATGATACTGACAGTTTCCTCCAACCACAACATCTCTTTGTTGAAAAACACTCCCAGGGAGAAGAAATAGAAAGAAACCACAACACACGTATTAAAACAGAAATAGATTTATTTTTTTCAACTGATAAAATGAGAACTTCTGATACAGTAATGAAGGAACCCATTACAGCTACCAATGTCCAATGAAGGCCTGAGTAGAAATCGAAAATATGCATGTGGAACATGTCAACATTTCAGACAGCTGAACAAAGCATTTGGTTACGTGCCCTAACAAGGAAATTGAAATGCATCTTATACTTTGTAGAGAAATGCAGTCATAACTTTAAAGTGAATGTCTATAACTAATGTTATATGCATGTATTTTCTCCCAACTGCCTTCTCCAGGAGACCCTAGGGTAGTGAAGGGTAGTGAGTCAAGACAGATGGCTTAATCCTTTCTTCGTATTAATTGATCCCTGCTATTCAGTTCAGGCCTCAGCACCATGATGTAGCATTTTGGGGAAAAGATACAACCCAGTAACCCAGCACTGGAGGCCAAGATGGAGAAGATCTCCACAGCCACCATGTGTTTCCCTTTTGTGCTCAGGTAGGTGGGAACAAAAGAGATCCAAACACTGCAAAATGCTAACATACTGAAGGTGATGAACTGGGCTTCATTAAAACTGTCAGGTAACTTGCGGGCCAGGAAGGCCACAATGAAGCTGGTGAGGGCCAAGAGGCCCATGTAGCCTAAGACACAATAGAACATGGTGACAGACCCAACGTTACATTGCACAATGGTTTCTTCAGCTACTGATTTCATGTCTAGATCAGGGAAGGGGGGAGATGTTATCAGCCACAGAGTACAGATACCCACCTGAATGAGGGAACCTGAAAGGACAATAGAATGGGCCAGTCTCTTTCCCACCCATTTCTTCATCTTAGAGCCAGGCTTTGTGGCTATGAATGCTAGAGAAACAATGATGGTCTTGGCCAACACACAAGAAACAGCAACAGAGAAGATGATGCCAAAAGCAGGTTGTTGGAGAAGGCAGGTCACTTTTCCAGGTTGGCCGAGGAAAAGCAAAGAGGAGAGGAAGCAGAGCAGGAGGGAGACCAGGAGAGTGTAGGTAAGCTCTCGGTTGTTGGCTATGACTATGGGTGTATCCTTGTGCTGGATAAAAATAGCCAGCACAAAAACAGTAATCAGGGAACATAAAACACTAAATGAGGCTAAGGTGATCCCTAAAGGTTCTTTATAGGACAAAAAATGTATAACTTTGGGGATGCATCCATTTCTCTTCTTGTTTGGATATTGATCTTCTGGGCAATTGGAACATGCATCCATATCTGAGAAACATAAAGAAAAGCTTAAATAGAAATTCAATTCTGACTCATCTGACCTGGCCCATTGAATGAACCATGTATTGTGATGAATTGTATATTATGGCTGTTCCACCACAGCAGCACTGGCTGCCGAGGCACATTTGTGGCTCGTGGGCCATGAGAGACAGCACACCAACCAGTAGTGAACCTACTGTCACATTTAAAAGTTGTATCAGATGAATAAACACCCAGCAATAAAAGGCAATGGGAGAGGGTTTACCCCAGCAATATATTTGTCTAAATTACAAATACCCAAATAGAGATGGTCATTCACCCTTGCTAAATTCAACATGCTGCCATCTGCCTTATTGCTGGGCAGATTCGAGGGTATACCATACGCAGAATGAGTCTGTCCCTGCTGCTTGATGGAGGTAGAAACTGTCTCTCATGCCTTGCTACGCTGTCGCTTCTACGGGGACGTACGCTCGGCATTTATCACCCCCTTCTATGCAAAAATCTTCAAATGGGTTCAAGCTCCAATGTTTAAAATCTCTGGTAGAGGACAAAGATTCAGAAATCATGTTAAAGGTGACCAAATTCTGTGCGATTGCCATAAAACATAGGGAACAAGCTGTGCTATCATCATGATTAAGGTTTTAAAGGACAACTTCACGTTATATTTTAGTGACTAAGATCTAATTTATATTTTTTTAACTGCTGCTATATCTGCACTGTCCCTCTTATACTGAACTGCTAATTTAAATGTATCCCTACTGTGTTTCATGACGTCCCTGATTTTGTATGTGAGCTGGAACTGGTCTGTGACCAAAATAATAAATTCATGCATAAGGAGCAAACCTTTTGGTTTGATTCCCAGCCCATGTAACACTTGTTCATTTGTGCAGGGGCCTCTCTCTGCTTCCTTTTGCTTGCAGCCTGCCAGCTGCTATCCTTTCAACAGGAGCATTCTAGACTATCAGGGATGTCCCTCCTTTGCCGGGGTTTTTGTTTTTCTCTCTCCCACAGTCGTTGCTGGATACCTGAGGACTCTTACTTCCTCTGGTAAAGCAGCAATTAATCTGCTAGCACAATTGCAAAGCAAAGCAGGTTCAGGGAGGGTTTCAAAATCAAGAGGCGACCAGAGATTGTAGGGAAGCAAATTCTTTCCTTTGCTGGCCTGAGGCTTTCCCTTACATAAAGGTACCCCTGCCCGTACGGGCCAGTCTTGACATACTCTAGGGTTGTGCGCCCATCTCACTCAAGAGGCCGGGGCCCAGCGCTGTCCGGAGACACTTCCGGGTCACGTGGCCAGCGTGACATCGCTGCTCTGGCGAGCCAGAGCCGCACACGGAAACGCCGTTTACCTTCCCGCTAGTAAGCGGTCCCTATTTATCTACTTGCACCCGGGAGTGCTTTCGAACTGCTAGGTTGGCAGGCGCTGGGACCGAACAACGGGAGCGCACCCCGCCGCGGGGATTCGAACCGCCGACCTTTCGATCGGCAAGCCCTAGGCGCTGAGGCTTTTACCCACAGCGCCACCCGCGTCCCATTCCCTTACATAGCTCCTGTTAATTCATGGTTTGCATATGCTGTCATTGGGTTGCCACACCCCTACCTCCCCCTGTTCCTGAGTTTGCTTTGAGCTTCCTCCAAATGTGATGTCTCTCACAGGGATTTTTCCCTCCAGGATATAATTTTTGAAGGAGAGCAGGCTCTGCTCCAAAACTGACCAGAGAGACAAGGATTCAATCATCTTCAATTCACCTTGAACACCTCCTTCATCCTCTTAGAATGGCAATGGTGCACACCTGAGAGGTACCAGAACTGAGTTCTGTTGAGTTCTGGACAGTGATTTATTTCAAAAGAATGTTTAGGGTTACTCTTATTTTGGCTGCTCCCCTCCCCCTCCCCCCTCCCTACGCACAACACCCTCTCAAACTCAGGACGAGGGAAACGAGGAAGCAGCGGTGCTCAAAGGATGGGAATGGCGGTAGCGGTGGGATCTGCCTGAGACCGGCAAAAGGAGGAGAAGCAGAAGCAGTTCCATCGCCTCCACCACAGCCACTCCAAGCTTCCCTCCCCAGGCACCGGTCCATCCATCCGTCGGTCATGGCAACACAAAATGTTTATGGGTACGCGTCCCACCGTGTCCCTCCACAAAAAAGTGCTGGTTCTTCCTGAAAAGGGCCATGTGTGTCACCCAATGGCTACTGTTCTGGGTCAAGATAGTTCTGCCATTTGAATTTATTCTCCTCTGCTGATCTTGTTATGTTCACTAAATAAAAGTTGCCCAGCTCAAGCCCAGCCTGTGGGTCTGTCTCCTTATGTGGTTATCAGGCTGCAAGGGCATTACCTACCAGTCTGGTTTGAAATCTTCCCCGCTGGGCATGGAGTGCAATCATAGCAACAAAACTTTTCCCCTTCCTTCCTTTTCTTCTGATGACCAGAGTGGCAGGGTTCATTACACAAAGAAAAGGGAAGCACCTGTACAAAAAGATGAGAGGAGTTGGGGGTGGAAGTGCTCTGCTATTTGCCACCCAGAGGACAATCTTACGCTTATCAATATGTGAACTTTAATCATAACCTAACAAGGCAAACTCTCTGCAGGTTGGTAACTACGATCCGTACCTGGTTAAAACTTTGGTGCCATCGAATTTTGTCCTCATTGATGATTAACTCTTTATCTCCTCTATCACTGAGACCCACCCATCCAACTTTCACTCTCTGGAAAGACGTGTTTGGGAATGTGACCAGATTCATGATATCAAACCCTCCTCTCATTTCCCTGTTATCATTAAATGATACCGTTTCTCCAGCTGAGTTGTTAAATGAAACACCTTGAAGAAATGAGTTGATCTATTTAAAAAGAAAAAGAAGAATAAAGCTATTTGAGGTTCCCAATTGAAACAGATTCCACGGTCAAGTTACAAGATGAAATGTAAACCAACAAAAGAGTATCTGTGACTAAGATGCTGAATAATTTGTCAGCTGTATTTATATATATATATATATATGAGAGGAAGGACCGTAAAGGGTAGCAGTTCCCTGGTTCAGCATCTCCTTTCATGGAAATGCCCAGATTCAATCCCCAAAATCTTCCGGTGATACTGGGAATCTCATATTGTCTCAAACCCTGTAGAGGCCAAACCAGACAAAGTACAGAACACTGAAACAGATGGATGTGAGGCCTAACTTAGTATAAAGCAACCTCCTGTCCTTCTGCTGATCTTTCCATTGACATGAATTGACATTGATAGGTCCCAGATTCAATGGCCAGAATCTTCAGGTAACACTGGGAATCTGGTCTTGTCTCAAACCCTGGAAAGCCATAGCCCATCGGAGCACCCAGGGCTTTCCTAACTTGCTTCTTCAGCTGCTTTTGGACAAAAAGACCAATCATCTCTAGCTAACAGGGTCAGGGGTCAGGGATGCTGGGAATGGAAGTCTAAAAATACCTGGAGACCCAAGTTTGCAAATCCCTACTGTACACAATACTGAAACAGATGACTGAAACTCTGTATAAGGAACTTCTTATGGTGTTCTTTCTGCTAATTGATCCATTGACGTGAGAATATTTGGTTCTGCAACATTACCTGCCAAGGCTGCAGAGATGGAAATCCAACACTGTAACCAACGGTCACTGTTCTGTGTGGGGATCTGGTTGAGGAAATGGCGCGCAATGTGTGAGCTATAGCATAGGCAGCATTATAGATACTGTAGCTCTGCCCAGTCATGTGCATTTCAAAAACACCTGCAGGGAGACTTTCTAGCCTCTCCTCTCCAGTACACATTCCATCTTCCTTGACAGGCATACCTGGATCAGGACAGAGACAGTCAAATGCCTGCTCCCAGAAGTCCTTCCAAAAGCCATCTGCTTTGGTCCTGTGTGTTTGGATGTTCTGAAGGAATTGGTTGAACTCTAGAAGTTCTTCTGAGTGAATTGTAAAGGAAAGGGCACCTTGGAATAGCCGAAAATCCAGGTTTCTCTGAAATCCGAAAGATACAAAATCTATCTTGGCTGTCATGATCCAGACCTTTGCAAATGATGTGTTTTGCAGGTTTCTATTATGTTTGAATGAGACAGCTGTTCTCAGCCATGCAGTTGCCCCATCATCTCCATAGAGGATAACTGTACTGGCCTTTTCATCTCTGAGACCTTCATAAATACCTTCAATTTCACCATATATTTTATCCAGATCTTCTATATGAGCTTGAAGTGGGATTCTTTTTGTGAAGGCTGAACAGATTCCATTCTGGGAAAACAATGGCTCCATGATCTTCAAAAAATGTTCTCCGCTGTCATATTTGGCAACAAAGAGCCCCACCCACTTCCATCTGAAGTACTGAAGTAACCGGATAATCCCTGCATATTCAAGGTCTTCATTTGGGACCATGGTATAAAAAGACTTCGGCAGTGATTGACTCTCCTCTGAAGCAAATGCGCCATAGGTGACCTAAAAGAAAATGATAATTTAGCAGAATATTTCCTTATTTTGTAATTTGTAGGCACAGTTCAAATTAGTTTTTAAAAATATACTGGCTTGATTTCTAGTTATAGGGAAGTAATGAAATTTTCAGGCTATTTCTCTATCACACTAATATTTCTCTATTCTTTCTAAACAAAATGTGTCAAAAGAAACTTCTCCACATTCTCCTATGCACTGTTTCTACCTGTGGAATCCTGTAGAGACTTAAGACACTTTCCATTTGGATAGAGATTTCAGAAGTAAGTCCCCCAATCACAGCCATGAGGTTTTTCTGAGTGTCACATTTGTAGTTGGGGACAAATCTTTGCCATTTGAAGAGAAGGTCCAATGTGGTTCGATAGGTCATTCTCTCATTAAAATAGCTGTCATAGATGTGGAAACCAAGGGTGACATTGGGCAAGATCTTTGGATTGTCATTGATCTCTTTTATCGCAAACACCAAGGCCAGGATGTTCTGATAGAACTTGATTTTTATTCTGTCAATAAGGAAGATATAAAAAGAGAGGTGGGAATATTTTAATGCATGAGACTGGCTTCTGCCTTTTTCTCCTCTGCACTTTCAGCTCTAAGCATCCTAGCAGAATGAACTTATTTCATAGACTTATGAGTAATTTGTTATCTTTACATTAATTATGTCATTTTCATTGTCTGCACTTTTTGGCATTTCCTTTCCCTCTGATGGCACTCCTGCACCATTCCTCTCTGCATTTACATATCTATATGTATTCCTATAAACCTGAAACTATACTATTGATGAAGACTCATCTGCTAAACATGATGGGGAGTCCAGAAAAGCTTGTGGAATCGACTATTGTTAAGTCTTGAAGGTGCTGCAGCGGTCCTCTATGCTTTTGTCAATATGCTGGTTTTATTTAGCTGTCTGTTCACTTGCGTTTCAAATAGTTTGCATATATATATGCATATACCAAGTGCTTTTTTTCTGGGGGGACACAGGAGGATGCATACCCCTAAACATTTTGTGAATCTTTGTACATATTTTATTTATTTGTATTTATCTTTCCCTATTTGAACTATAAACTGGTGATTTTCTTGAGTCAAAAAGGGAATACCCCAAACATTTTCAATTTTTTTTAGAAAACAGCACTACATATACATATACATATACATATACATATACATATAGTGGTAAAGATAACAAGGTAAAGGACCCCTGGGCAGTTAAGTCCAGTCAAAAGCGACTAAGGGGTTGCGGCACTCTACATTTATAATTGTCTTCTATTTGATTAACAAGAGATTTGAGGGTTGACAGTCGCTTACTAATATATAAATTCAATAAATAAATATTTCTAAATAGAATTTCTTTTTAGACAACACATGTTGTTCTTCGCTGATTCAGTGGAGCATAGAATAAACAGGGGAGGAAAGAGGGATATTCTTGCTTACTGTGGAATGTCAAACAGCCCCTGAGAAGGATGTTCCTTGAATAAAACTTCTTCAAAAAGGTAGGTGGTCTGACTTACAATCCCACCAATGAAGAGGTTCCCTACTTGACCCCATTCATGGGGCACAAGGATTGGATCAGCTGCAGGGCACTTCATTGTCCTGACTTCACACATTGTGTGAGGCAGCATCAGCAGCATCAAGAGCTTCACCATGGTAGCTTCAAACTCTCTCTTGGAAGATGCAGAGTTGTCCAAACACCTCCCCTGTCTCGATTGAGCTGCCTTGGAGGTTGCACTTAGCCTTCTTTTTAGCATCAGCAGGTGTACAAATGCTTTGAATATGAACTAAAATGATTAAAACTCCATTATAATAATAATAAAAATGTTGACAATAATGACCCCCCCTCTCTATGCCCAACACTCCAACATCTCACTAGCACAGGAGCATATTTAATGCTCTTACTATGCTGGGTTGTCCACTGTTTTCCAATGTCCTTAGAAAACTCCTGAGAACTCTGTCTAGCTGAACAAATTATTGTGATCTGGATAATTGCAGAGGGAGATAATTACTTCATTAGATCCAGGACTTTGAGTGGCACTTTTGCTCAAAAACTTTTTATTTTATTTTTCATTTTTCACATGGACAAAACAAGTTTGCTCTGGTCCCTGAAGGACTGAGACAGGGGAATTTGAGTGCAGAGTTCTATGCTGAGTGAACCCCAGACAAGGGCCCCAGACTCTGAATTGCATTTTTAAAAAGTAACCCTCAATATCTCCCAGAAAGAAAGTGATGGCATGTTCAGTTACACTTTTCTGTATTTTTATTTTATTTTAGATTAGAGCGTCCTTTTGTCAGTATGTGTGCGTAAGTGCCTCCAGCCAGCGATCAGCTTCTTAACATGAAATGTATTACAAGGGTCTGGTTGCTGGAGGAAGTGACAGAAATAAGATATGGCTACCCTATGGAGTGACATGGTTATGATGGCCAGGCCGCTCTGCCTAAGGGAAACCAAGTATTTCAATACATCCGCTTCAGAAGCTGCCTGTCTGGGAGCAAAGCCATAGCAGCCTCACAACCCCTCAAATGCTGCCCATGCCCTAGAATAAGATCTCCTATTGGAAGGGGCTAGGGAATATAATACTCCCTGTGTCATTTCTCTTGTCCAGTCTCCAAAAGCTCATCTGAGAAGGCGTCTGGAAGCTGAGCTGCCTCTCGTGCGAGTTCTCAAAAGTGCTCCATCTGGAAACGAGATAAGGCACCCACTATTTTGTCATTTAGGCCTGGGACAAACTGAGCCATGAAGAAAATGTTACCCTTAAGGCATTCAAGCATGAACAAGCAAAGCACCCGGATGACCCGATACTTGCCTTTGATTCTTACTACTGCCTGGTTGTCAGACCAAATCATACCCTGGTGTTCTCAAACTGGTGACCACATAAATGAAGGGTGACTAGAATGGGAAAGAATTCAAGAAAGGTTAGCTCCCACCAAATGCCCGCCAAATGCCAGGACGCCGACCAAGGATAGGCACACCAAAAGCCTCTGAAGAAGACTCCAAATCTGAAGCAAACGAAGGTCTCAGAGTGCACTTTCAGCTCATCTTGTGTGTTGAGTGGCTGCTGCCAAAATGACACTCCATTATATTCCCTAAGAAAAGTCAACCAGATCTTGAGACCCTCCTTAATGTTGTGGGACACCCTGACATGGTGATGGGGAGGCAATCCCCCCAGTGGTGAGCCACGCCAGACGTGCACAGCAGGCTCTCCCTTGGGCAATGACTCTGCAAGCAAAATTGAGATGACCAAGCAGAGATTGGACTTGCCTCAGCGTAGTCTTTTTAGCGTCGATCATGGCAGACAATAGAGATTTCAAAGTGTCCAGTTTTACTTCAGGTAGATGGGAGGTTTGTTTATATGTGTCCAACTCAATACCCAAGTCAGACAAAATGGTGGCTGGGCCTTCCATTTTCTCTGCAGCAAGCAGGATACTAAATTCCACAGTAAGGTGCACAAATGCGGCTAACACTTGTGCACATGCCGCGGGGTCAGGGGACCAATACTCAAATAATCATTGAGGTAATGCATGATGCATGGACAGACAAAAGTCACCTTCATGGCCCACTCTACAAATGTGCTAAAGGTTTTGAAGGCTGCACAGGCGACAGAACAGCCCATGGGCATAACTTTGTCAAAGTACCAGCTGTCCTGGAACTTGAAACCCAGCAACCAAAACTCATCGGGATGTACCGGGTGTAAGCAGAATGCCAATTCAATGTCACATTTTGCCAACAGGGCACTCGGACCACTCTCTCTAATCTAATTAATTTTATCGCATAATCCAGTGAGGTTGACTTGACCGGACACTTCTCCTCGGGACTGGTGTCATTTAACAAGCCGCCTTTTAATTAAGACAAGTTGTAGATCATGCAGAATTACCCAGGAGTCTTCTTGGGTATAATTCCAAGGGGTGACACAATGAATTTTTTGAAGGGTGGTGCAGGGAAAGGACCTGCAATGCGGCCGAGGAGCCATTCCTTCTCAATCTTTTTCTGTGCAACGAGCGGCATATCCCTTACTGACTTTTGGTTGGGAGGGTTCTTTGAGATTGGTGTACCTACAGCAGGGATCCGGAAGCCATCATGAAACCCGTCCTTCAGTTATTTTGCAGCCACCCTATTCGGGTATACTCATAAATGAAGCACCATGGCTGTAAGGGTGACAGCGGAGGGGGCTAGGGAAAGAGGGCATCACTTCTGCACAGAGCATTCACTGACTGAGTGCCTGAGTTACCCACTGCGGGTCCGCCATACTTCTTTATGGGCCTGGATCCTGAATTTGGAAAGCTGCAAAAAGATTTCCTATCCAGAAAACACTTAGAGCAAGAGTGGGAGCCCCCAGAGCGCTTGCATTTGTGGGATTAGCAGCACCTCTCTCTGTTACATGACCCATTGTTATACTGCCAGCAGACCTTATGCGGCACCTTGAGATGCATCTTAGAAGGTTTTGCCAGGTCCCCTCTCTTCTCTACATGGGGGGCAACCAACTCTGTCCATGTATCTTTAACCGTGGGATCCTTGGCAGCCCTCTCTCTAAATTCTTCGTCATAATCTAGGGCAGCCGCCTCCCCAGCCATCAATTTTGCTTTAAGGATGATGTGTTGATTGTTAAATAAATGCTACCCCCTGTCAGGGTATGCTGAAGAAACCACCCCATCATCCAGTTGTGGAAATTGCATTCCACATCAATTTCTTATCCTTCGTATGGCAATTGGCCACTTTTGATTGAAGGCTACATGAGGCAGTTCTTCTGATGTTAGATTCCCTGACCTTACCCCTGGCATCCAACCCTCCCAGTAGCCCCATTGTCGCGGCAATGTTGCTTATTTCTCCGCAACCAGACCCATTTAGGGAGCCCTGGAGATTTGTGAGTGGTCACCCAGTACCCTTTTATCCTGTCCTCATGGGATAGAGAAGAATCAGGTGTACCTGAGGACTCCGACAAGTCCAAAGAGTACCTTCTGTATTTGCATCCATGGCTCCTGGATTTTTGTGATCTTTTCTTCTTGCATTACACTCTGTGCACGTTGGGGCTTGAGGAACTGTCAGAAGGGCTGGTGAAAGGTAACTCATCCCTGCGCCTCCTGCCTCGGGAATGATGGCAGTGTGAGGACAACCTAGCCATGCCAGACTAGGCTTGCTCTAAACACTGCCTTAGATGGCCAATGGTCCTGTCCTGTCAATTATCATGCATCACTGAAAGGGTACCCTTTAATAATCCTGACGGGGTTGGCATCTATTACAAGGCAGCGCCATACTATAACCCACTAGGCCCAGCCAGTTGAACGTAGGAAGGAGGCAGGGGGTTGCCACAACACAGCCTTTTTGGAAGATTATTAGGAAGGGGCGACTGCCCACCACTGCCTTCCAATCTGATCAAGAGACAGCAGTGCAAACCACCAGGCCCCCAAAGGCCAGTTAATGTGTAGGGAGGCTCACACATGCTCATACAAACTAAATGGCCCTGACCACATGTTCAAAACAAAAAGGTGCCAACCATGTGATCCAAACAAAATGCGCTGACCATGTGATCCAAACAAATTAGTGCCGACCATGTGATCAAAACAAAAATGGTGGTGAATGCCTGCCACACAAGGGGAAAAACCTGGGTGGGGTCCCCACCCCCCAGCATTGTGCACATTGTGCCTGCAAACCTCACAAGGTGCCCACAAATCAGGCTAGTGTCCCCAGCACCATAGCGGAGTGAGGGGTGGCTGCAGCTGGGGCACAGCCCAAAATCATAAAGACTCAATAATCCCAAATTAGATGGTTCTTGTTTTCCTATCCCATTCTGTGTTACACTTCTGTTTACTTATTTAAAAAAGAATCATGGGGGAAATATGCAACAAATGCATATATTTACAGAAATAACATGAAAATACATTATATGAAATATTGGATACAGAAATGTTTCTATCAGGATAAATGACCCCTAAAACACAGGAAAAAATCATGATGATTTTTTTTTAAAAAAATATGAGTATGTTGCAATTTGCTTTGGAAATTAAAACTGGATTCAAGTTCTAAAGTACGAAAGAACAAGAAACTGAGGGAAATGATACTGACAGTTTCATCCAACCACAACATCTTTTTGTTAAAAAACACTCCCAGGGAAAAGAAATAGAAAGAAACCACAACACACGTATTAAAACAGAAATAGATTTTCAACTGATAAAATGAGAAATTCTGATACAGAAATGAAGGAACCCATTACAGCTACCAATGTCCAATTAAGGCTTGAGTGGAAATCAAAAATATGCATGTGGACATGTCAAATTGAAATGCAGCTTATACTTTGTAGAGAAATGCAGTCATAACTTTAAAGCGAATGTCTATAACTAATGTTGTATGCATGTATTTTCTCCCAATTGCCTTCTCCAGGAGACCCTAGGGTAGTGAAGGGTAGTGAGTCAAGACAGATGGCTTAATCCTTTCTTCGTATTAATTGATCCCTGCTGTTCAGTTCAGGCCTCAGCACCATGATGTAGCATTTTGGGGAAAAGATACAACCCAGTAACCCAGCACTGGAGGCCAAGATGGAGAAGATCTCCACAGCCACCATGTGTTTCCCTTTTGTGCTCAGGTAGGTTGGAACAAAAGAGATCCAAACACTGCAAAATGCTAACATACTGAAGGTGATGAACTGGGCTTCATTAAAACTGTCAGGTAACTTGCGGGCCAGGAAGGCCACAATGAAGCTGGTGAGGGCCAAGAGTCCCATGTAGCCTAAGACACAATAGAACATGGTGACAGACCCAACGTTACATTGCGCAATGGTTTCTTCAGCTACTGAATTCATGTCTAGATCAGGGAAGGGGGGAGATGTTATCAGCCACAGAGTACAGATACCCACCTGAATGAGGGAAGCTGAAAGGACAATAGAATGGGCCAGTCTCTTTCCCACCCATTTCTTCATCATAGATCCTGGCTTTGTGGCTATGAATGCTAGAGAAACAATGATAGTCTTGGCCAACACACAAGAAACAGCTACAGAGAAGATGATGCCAAAAGCAGGTTGTTGGAGAAGGCAAGTCACTTTTCCAGGTTGGCCGAGGAAAAGCAAAGAGGAGAGGAAGCAGAGCAGGAGGGAGACCAGGAGAGTGTAGGTAAGCTCTCGGTTGTTGGCTATGACTATGGGGGTATCCTTGTGCTGGATAAAAATAGCCAACACCAAAGCAGTAATCAAAGAACATAAGATACAAACAGAGGCTAAAATGATCCCTAAAGGTTCTTCATAGGACAGAAAACATATTGCTTTGGGGATGCATCCATTTCTCTTCTTGTTTGGATACTGATCTTCTGGGCAATTGGAACATGCATCCATATCTGAGAAACATAAAGAAAAGCTTAAATAGAAATTCAATTCTGACTCATCTGACCTGGCCCATTGAATGAACCATGTATTGTGATGAATTGTATATTATGGCTGTTCCACCCCAGCAGCACTGGCTGCCGAGGCACATTTGTGGCACGTGGGCCATGAGAGACAGCACACCAACCAGTAGTGAACCTACTGTCACATTTAAAAGTTGTATCAGATGAATAAACACCCAGCAATAAAAGGCAATGGGAGAGGGTTTACCCCAGCAATATATTTGTCTAAATTACAAATACCCAAATAGAGATGGTCATTCACCCTTGCTAAATTCAACATGCTGCCATCTGCCTTATTGCTGGGCAGATTCGAGGGTATGTTGAATGGTTTATTTAAATGTAAAGGTTCATCATTGTTGCACCCAATGTGTATGTCTTTAAGGGGCCAGAGCAAGGGCCAGAGTAAGATAACGAGACCCAGCTTTACAGCTGTGAAGCATAGCAGGTGCTTCTGAGTTGTATTTGATTAAGGTGTGTCAGCATTTGGGTGTAGTATATAAGGAGCAGCACCTAGCTCTCCCATTACCCTGGGGGATGGGTTGGTGGTTGGGTCTGGTTTGGTTGTTAATGTATTTAGTGTAAAAGGAGTTTTTGTTTTTCTTATTAAAACCTTGTTTAAGTTATTTTTGAGTCCTTTACTTTTTTATGCATGGTCTCCCCAGCAAGCTCTCTGCGCTACTAAACTGCAAATAGCCAACATCTTTGGTTATGGGCCCAGCTGCTGAGTGGATGACTGCATATTTTTGGACTCTGAGAAAGGTTTGAAAACTCCTTCTCCTGTTAGCGTAGTTCTGTGGGTCTGGAAGAGTTCCAGAATGGTTGACCGGGTTCCTGAAGCTGAGAAGGCTCTGGTCTTCCCACAGCTAACAGATGAGAACTACAGTTTATGGTCTTTTCGGGTGGAGGCGCTTTTGACCTCTAGAGAAGTATGGACCTATGTAACTGATGACCCTCCTGACCCTGTAACTAATGCTTGGTCAAAAGGAGATGCAAAAGCCAGGGCGATAATTAATTTGGCAGTCAGTGACCAGCAAGTAGTCTATATAAGAAATAAGAAAACTGCCAAAGAAATGTGGGACAGTCTTGCAGCAGTGCATGTTAGAAAAGAGTCAGCATCTGCATTGACGTTTTTCAAGCAGTTGTACCAGACGAAGTTGCAGCCTGGTGGTGATTTGGCAGCACACTTGAGACTTCTGGAGGCAATACGCTGCGAATTAATTCGAAGGGACATGGAGATACCTGATATTCAGTATGTTTTTATCATTCTATGTTCCCTTAATGAGGACTTTGATGGTATAGCTAGCCAGATATCTGCCGTTCCACCAGCACAATTAACTGTGGAAGGGGTAACGGCAAGATTAATGGGCGAGTTGGACAGAAGGGAGGCTTGTGCCATAAGCACTCCTATTTCCAGAAGTAATGAGGAACGCCATATGCAAACCTGTGGTGATACAACTGCATTTAAAGCTGCCAAGCGTTGTTGGTTCTGCAATAAACAAGGACATTTTGCAAAGGACTGCAGATCCAAAAGAAAGCAAAGTACTCCCAAGCCTGTTTCTGTTCGTCAGTCACGGTTGTCAGCCCAGCAGCCGACATCGTATAGTAGAGACAGAAACGAGCCGCGAGTTTTCCATGCTAGGACAACAGATCGTAAAAGACTTAAACGTGCCAAGTGGAAGTCTTTTGTTGTGGACTCAGGAGCATCTCAGCACGTTTGCAATGATCGAAGCTTGTTTATTTCTTTCGAAGAGGAAATTGGTAATGTACATTTAGCCAATTCACAAGTCTTGCAGTCGCTTGGCAGGGGTACTGTTAAACTTGACTCTTTAAACATTACAATAGCGAACTGCATTTACTGCCCGTCAGTGGACAATTTATTGTCAGTAAGGTGCTTTGCTCGTCAAGGCATAACTGTGCGTTTCTTAAAGTCAATGTGTGAGTTTTTCGATGGGAACAAACGTCTATTATATGCCCGGGAATCTGATGGTTTATATAGACTGTATTTTCGCACCTACTCCCAATCACCTATAAATTGCAGAGCAGCACAGTCAAGCCAGGGGTTGAGGAATGTAAGGCCTCATTCCGGGTGTGTCCATGAGGCGCACAGAATTCTGGGACACCTGAATTTTGCTGATGTAATTAAGACAAAGAATATTGTTAATGGCCTCAACTTAAAACCATGTAAATTCTTTATGCAATGTCTATCCTGTTGCAAGAATAAGATTAAGGTTGCACGCAAGGGTAGGTGCTCAGATAGGAAAGTAACTGAGCCATTTGAGCGTGTACATTGTGATTTAGTTGGGCCACTCCCACCATCATTAGGAGGTTCTAAGTACTGGCTTACTCTGATAGACCAGTATAGTAGATATTGTTGGACTTATGCAATAGCTGAGAAGTCCCAAGCATTTGAGAAGTACAAAGTTTTTTGCAACTGGGTAAAAACGCACTTTAACAAATCAATTAAGAACCTGTTTTCTGACCGGGGCGGGGAATTTGTTTCTGAGGATTTTGAGAAATTCCTGGAAGCGCAGGGGACTACTCATGAGTTATCTTGCCCCCGAAGTCCCTGGCAAAATGGGCTTGTTGAAGTTGTGCAGCGTGACCTACAGGCAGGGGTTAAAACGTATCTGCACGATGCTAATCTGCCCAAAGACTTTTGGGCTGAAGCGCTTAATGCTTTTTGTTATGTTAAAAATCGCAGTTATCATTCTGGTTTAGATGTCACCCCCTATGAGAAGCTGTTTAAAAAACGCCCTAATCTGAAATACCTACGCATTTGGGGTTCAGATGTAATTATGCATTATCCTGCTAAGCAGAAATTGGGTGAACGTAGTGTCCAGGGAAAATTAATGGGCTACCAGCAGGGGGCGTACAGAATTTACATACCAGCAACTGGCAAATTTCATATTACCAGAAGCATGATACAAACTGTAAATTGGAATGGAGTTGCTGTCTTCCAAGATACTGATGGTATAGATAATACTGAGGAAGAAGAGGAAGAAGCAGCAGCAGCAGCAGCAGGAAATGGTGCTTCTGAATTAATGGAAAAAGACAAAAAGTCTGTTGAATCTGATTTGTTTGATGATTTAAAGTCACAGGCACCCGAGGGGAAGTTAGATTCTCTTGAGTTTTCTGACTGTGAGCTTAGCCTACAGGCATCTCTTCAATCGGACAATGATTTACAACCTGAAACTAGTGGTTCACTTAGTCCCATTAAGTCTGAGGAGTCTGACTCTCCTTCCGGACTGAGACGTTCAGATAGAAAGAGACAGAAGCCACAACGTTTTGCAGATGAACATTTTAATACTGTGTATGCCAATAAGGCAGTTTTTGAGCCAAAAAGCTACAATGATGTTCAGAAATTACCTAAGCAACAAGCTGCAAATTGGTATAAAGCTATGAACTCTGAGATAGCTTCTTTAAAAGAGCATAACACTTGGTCTCTTGTACCACAAACCCCAGATATGAGACTTATTGATTCAAAATGGGTTTATAGAGTTAAAATGAATGACAAAAATGAAGTTGTAAGGTACAAAGCAAGACTAGTTGCTAGGGGTTTTCAACAAATTCCAGGCGAAGATTATGATTTGTGTTATTCACCAAGCGTAAAATATGAAACAGTTAAGCTTTTGTTAAAAGATGCATCACAACGTGGACATTCTGTTTATCACCTAGATATAAAAACTGCATATTTGTTTGCAGATTTAAAAGAACAAATTTTTATGCGTGTTCCTGAAGGCATAGACGCCGCTGAAGGTTTGGTATGCAAATTAAATAAATCCCTTTATGGTCTGCACCAAAGTGGAAGGAATTGGCACCAAACTTTAGCAAAAGAATTGCTGGATATTGGTTTTTCACAAGGAAAGGCAGACAACTGTGTGTTTATAAAGGAAAGGGCAAACTCTGTAACAAAAATATGTGTGTATGTAGATGACGTGTTAATTTCTACAAAAACTAAACAGGAATATGAACTGGTAGTATCACAGTTACAGAAGAAATTTGATGTGGTGGAATTAGGCATAGCTAAAAATTACTTATCCATGCAAATTGAGAAAGGCAAAAATGGATCTTTTCTGGTTCATCAAACTGCAAAAATTGATGATCTTGTTGAAATGCTATGTTTAGAAAATGCAAATGGCAAGGAAACGCCTATGGTGTGTGGTTTCACCTTTACAGGTGAAGATAAGCCATTTCCTAACAAAACTTTGTATCGTTCTGCTATAGGCAAGCTAAATTTCATTCAAAGAATCTCAAGACCAGATATAACTTATGCTTTTCACTTTCTGGCAAAATTTGTGGAAAAGCCTACTACACAATGTTTCTCTGCTCTTAAGAGAGTGGTAATGTACCTTAAACACACCAAACATTATAGGTTGCAGTTTACAACATGTATTGACAAAGGTTTTGAAATTTTCTGCGATGCATCTCATGCAGTGGAACAAAATAATTGCAAGGGTGTGTCTGGTATGGTGTTTTGTTATAACGGTTGTCCATTTGAATGGAAGTCCCAGACACAAACCATTATTTGTCTCTCCACAACAGAGAGTGAATTATGTGCATGCGTTCAGGCCACTCGTGATGTAGAACGGTATCTGCAAGTATTTGCAGACCTACAGATGCAAGTAACACTACCAGTAAAAGTTTACCTTGATTCCCAGAGCGGACTTGCTATCCTGTGTTCAGAGACCAATACGCAGCGCACTAGAGTCTTAAGGTTACGTTTACAGTTTGTAAAGAAACTAATTGCTGACGAAATGATTGTATTTGAATATGTTCCAGGTGACAATCAAATTGCGGACATTTTTACTAAAGCACTTCCAAAGGTTACACATGAAAGACATGTACAAAATATGCTTTATGTTTTTGTTCCACAATGATGAACCGCAGGGGAAATGTTGAATGGTTTATTTAAATGTAAAGGTTCATCATTGTTGCACCCAATGTGTATGTCTTTAAGGGGCCAGAGCAAGGGCCAGAGTAAGATAACGAGACCCAGCTTTACAGCTGTGAAGCATAGCAGGTGCTGCTGAGTTGTATTTGATTAAGGTGTGTCAGCATTTGGGTGTAGTATATAAGGAGCAGCACCTAGCTCTCCCATTACCCTGGGGGATGGGTTGGTGGTTGGGTCTGGTTTGGTTGTTAATGTATTTAGTGTAAAAGGAGTTTTTGTTTTTCTTATTAAAACCTTGTTTAAGTTATTTTTGAGTCCTTTACTTTTTTATGCATGGTCTCCCCAGCAAGCTCTCTGCGCTACTAAACTGCAAATAGCCAACAGGGTATACCATACGCAGAATGAGTCTGTCCCTGCTGCTTGATGGAGGTAGAAACTGTCTCTCATGCCTTGCTACGCTGTCGCTTCTACGGGGACGTACGCTCGGCATTTATCACCCCCTTCTATGCAAAAATCTTCAAATGGGTTCAAGCTCCAATGTTTAAAATCTCTGGTAGAGGACAAAGATTCAGAAATCATGTTAAAGGTGACCAAATTCTGTGCGATTGCCATAAAACATAGGGAACAAGCTGTGCTATCATCATGATTAAGGTTTTAAAGGACAACTTCACGTTATATTATAGTGAATAAGATCTAATTTATATTTTTTTAACTGCTGCTATATCTGCACTGTCCCTCTTATACTGAACTGCTAATTTAAATGTATCCCTACTGTGTTTCATGACGTCCCTGATTTTGTATGTGAGCTGGAACTGGTCTGTGACCAAAATAATAAATTCATGCATAAGGAGCAAACCTTTTGGTTTGATTCCCAGCCCATGTAACACTTGTTCATTTGTGCAGGGGCCTCTCTCTGCTTCCTTTTGCTTGCAGCCTGCCAGCTGCTATCCTTTCAACAGGAGCATTCTAGACTATCAGGGATGTCCCTCCTTTGCCGGGGTTTTTGTTTTTCTCTCTCCCACAGTCGTTGCTGGATACCTGAGGACTCTTACTTCCTCTGGTAAAGCAGCAATTAATCTGCTAGCACAATTGCAAAGCAAAGCAGGGTCAGGCAGGGTTTCAAAATCAATAAGCGACCAGAGATTGTAGGGTAGCAAATGCTTTCCTTTGCTGGCCTGAGGCTTTCTCTTACATAGCTGCTGTCAATTTCAGGGTATGCATAGGTTGTCACTGGGTTGCCACACCCCTACTCCCCCCGTTCCTCAGTTTGCTTTTAGTTTCCTCCAAATATGATGCCTCTCGCAGGGCTTTTTCCTCCCAGGATATAATTTTTGAAGGCTCTGCTCTAAAACTGACCAGAGAGACAAGGATTCAATCATCTTCAATTCACCTTGAACACCTCCTTCATCCTCTTAGAATGGCAATGGTGCACACCTGAGAGGTACCAGAACTGAGTTCTGTTGAGTTCTGGACAGTGATTTATTTCAAAAGAATGTTTAGGGTTACTCTTATTTTGGCTGCTCCCCTCCCCCTCCCCCCTCCCTACCCACAACACCCTCTCAAACTCAGGACGAGGGAAACGAGGAAGCAGCGGTGCTCAAAGGATGGGAATGGCGGTGGCGGTGGGATCTGCCTGAGACCGGCAAAAGGAGGAGAAGCAGAAGCAGTTCCATCGCCTCCACCACAGCCACTCCAAGCTTCCCTCCCCAGGCACCGGTCCATCCATCCGTCGGTCATGGCAACACAAAATGTTTATGGGTACGCGTCCCACCGTGTCCCTCCACAAAAAAGTGCTGGTTCTTCCTGGAAAAGGCCATGTGTGTCACCCAATGGCTACAGTTCTGGGTCAAGATAGTTCTGCCATTTTAATTTATTCTCCTCTGCTGATCTTGTTATGTTCACTAAATAAAAGTTGCCCAGCTCAAGCCAAGCCTGTGGGTCTGTCTCCTTATGTGGTTATCAGGCTGCAAGGGCATTACCTACCAGTCTGGTTTGAAATCTTCCCCGCTGGGCATGGAGTGCAATCATAGCAACAAAACTTTTCCCCTTCCTTCCTTTTCTTCTGATGACCAGAGTGGCAGGGTTCATTGCACAAAGAAAAGGGAAGCACCTGTACAAAAAGATGAGAGGAGTTGGGGGTGGAAGTGCTCTGCTATTTGCCACCCAGAGGACAATCTTACGCTTATCAATATGTGAACATAAATCAGAACCTAAGAAGGCAAACTCTCTGCAGGTTGGTAACTACGATCCGTACCTGGTTAAAACTTTGGTGCCATAGAATTTTGTCCTCATTGATGATTAACTCTTTATCTCCTCTATCACTGAGACCCACCCATCCAACTTTCACTCTCTGGAAAGACGTGTTTGGGAATGTGACCAGATTCATGATATCAAACCCTCCTCTCATTTCCCTGTTATCATTAAATGATACCGTTTCTCCAGCTGAGTTGTTAAATGAAACACCTTGAAGAAATGAGTTGATCTATTTAAAAAGAAAAAGAAGAATAAAGCTATTTGAGGTTCCCAATTGAAACAGATTCCACGGTCAAGTTACAAGATGAAATGTAAACCAACAAAAGAGTATCTGTGACTAAGATGCTGAATAATTTGTCAGCTGTATTTATATATATATATATGAGAGGAAGGACCGTAAAGGGTAGCAGTTCCCTGGTTCAGCATCTCCTTTCATGGAAATGCCCAGATTCAATCCCCAAAATCTTCCGGTGATACTGGGAATCTCATATTGTCTCAAACCCTGTAGAGGCCAAACTAGACAGAGTACAGAACACTGAAACAGATGGATGTGAGGCCTAACTTAGTATAAAGCAACCTCCTGTCCTTCTGCTGATCTTTCCATTGACATGAATTGACATTGATAGGTCCCAGATTCAATGGCCAGAATCTTCAGGTAACACTGGGAATCTGGTCTTGTCGCAAACCCTGGAAAGCCATAGCCCATCGGAGCACCCAGGGCTTTCCTAACTTGCTTCTTCAGCTGCTTTTGGACAAAAAGACCAATCATCTCTAGCTAACAGGACCAGTGGTCAGGGATGCTGGGAATTGAAGTCTAAAAACACCTGGAGACCCAAGTTTGCAAATCCCTACTGGACACAATACTGAAACAGATGTCTGAAACTCTGTATAAGGAACTTCTTATGGTGTTCTTTCTGCTAATTGATCCATTGACGTGAGAATATTTGGTTCTGCAACATTACCTGCCAAGGCTGCAGAGATGGAAATCCAACACTGTAACCAACGGTCACTGTTCTGTGTGGGGATCTGGTTGAGGAAATGGCGCGCAATGTGTGAGCTATAGCATAGGCAGCATTATAGATACTGTAGCTCTGCCCAGTCATGCGCATTTCAAAAACACCTGCAGGGAGACTTTCTAGCCTCTCCTCTCCAGTACACATTCCATCTTCCTTGACAGGCATACCTGGATCAGGACAGAGACAGTCAAATGCCTGCTCCCAGAAGTCCTTCCAAAAGCCATCTGCTTTGGTCCTGTGTGTTTCGATGTTCTGGAGGAATTGGTTGAACTCTAGAAGTTCTTCTGAGTGAATTGTAAAGGAAAGGGCACCTTGGAATAGCCGAAAATCCAGGTTTCTCTGAAATCCGAAAGATACAAAATCTATCTTGGCTGTCATGATCCAGACCTTCGCAAATGATGTGTTTTGCAGGTTTCTATTATGTTTGAATGAGACAGCTGTTCTCAGCCATGCAGTTGCCCCATCATCTCCATAGAGGATAACTGTACTGGCCTTTTCATCTCTGAGACCTTCATAAATACCTTCAATTTCACCAGATATTTTATCCAGATCTTCTATATGAGCTTGAAGTGGGATTCTTTTTGTGAAGGCTGAACAGATTCCATTCTGGGAAAACAATGGCTCCATGATCTTCAAAAAATGTTCTCCGCTGTCATATTTGGCAACAAAGAGCCCCACCCACTTCCATCTGAAGTACTGAAGTAACCGGATAATCCCTGCATATTCAAGGTCTTCATTTGGGACCATGGTATAAAAAGACTTCTGCATTGATTGACTCTCCTCTGAAGCAAATGCGCCATAGGTGACCTAAAAGAAAATGATAATTTAGCAGAATATTTCCTTATTTTGTAATTTGTAGGCACAGTTCAAATTAGTTTTTAAAAATATACTGGCTTGATTTCTAGTTATAGGGAAGTAATGAAATTTTCAGGCTATTTCTCTATCACACTAATATTTCTCTATTCTTTCTAAACAAAATGTGTCAAAAGAAACTTCTCCACATTCTCCTATGCACTGATTCTACCTGTGGAATCCTGTAGAGACTTAAGACACTTTCCATTTGGATAGAGATTTCAGAAGTAAGTCCCCCAATCACAGCCATGAGGTTTTTCTGAGTGTCACATTTGTAGTTGGGGACAAATCTTTGCCATTTGAAGAGAAGGTCCAATGTGGTTCGATAGGTCATTCTCTCATTAAAATAGCTGTCATAGATGTGGAAACCAAGGGTGACATTGGGCAAGATCTTCGGATTGTCATTGATCTCTTTTATCGCAAACACCAAGGCCAGGATGTTCTGATAGAACTTGATTTTTATTCTGTCAATAAGGAAGATATAAAAAGAGAGGTGGGAATATTTTAATGCATGAGACTGGCTTCTGCCTTTTTCTCCTCTGCACTTTCAGCTCTAAGCATCCTAGCAGAATGAACTTATTTCATAGACTTATGAGTAATTTGTTATCTTTACATTAATTATGTCATTTTCATTGTCTGCACTTTTTGGCATTTCCTTTCCCTCTGATGGCACTCCTGCACCATTCCTCTCTGCATTTACATATCTATATGTATTCCTATAAACCTGAAACTATACTATTGATAAAGACTCATCTGCTAAACATGATGGGGAGTCCAGAAAAGCTTGTGGAATCGACTATTGTTAAGTCTTGAAGGTGCTGCAGGGGTCCTCGATGCTTTTGTCAATATGCTGGTTTTATTTAGCTGTCTGTTCACTTGCGTTTCAAATAGTTTGCATATATATATGCATATACCAAGTGCTTTTTTCTGGGGGGACACAGGAGGATGCATACCCCTAAACATTTTGTGAATCTTTGTACATATTTTATTAATTGTATTTATCTTTCCCTATTTGAACTATAAACTGGTGATTTTCTTGAGTCAAAAAGGGAATACCCCAAACATTTTCAATTTTTTTTTTTAGAAAACAGCACTGCATATACATATACATATACAAATACAAATACAAATACAAATACAAATACAAATACAAATACAATGGTAAAGGTAACAAGGTAAAGGACCCCTGGGCAGTTAAGTCCAGTCAAAAGCGACTAAGGGGTTGCGGCACTCTACATTTATAATTGTCTTCTATTTGATTAACAAGAGATTTGAGGGTTGACAGTCGCTTACTAATATATAAATTCAATAAATAAATATTTGTAAATAGAATTTCTTTTTAGACAACACATGTTGTTCTTCGCTGATTCAGTGGAGCATAGAATAAACAGGGGAGGAAAGAGGGATATTCTTGCTTACTGTGGAATGTCAAACAGCTCTTGAGAAGGATGTTCCTTGAATAAAACTTCTTCAAAAAGGTAGGTGGTCTGACTTACAATCCCACCAATGAAGAGGTCTCCTACTTGACCCCATTCATGGGGCACAAGGATTGGATCAGCTGCAGGGCACTTCATTGTCCTGACTTCACACATTGTGTGAGGCAGCATCAGCAGCATCAAGAGCTTCACCATGGTAGCTTCAAACTCTCTCTTGGAAGATGCAGAGTTGTCCAAACACCTCCCCTGTCTCGATTGAGCTGCCTTGGAGGTTGCACTTAGCCTTCTTTTTAGCATCAGCAGGTGTACAAATGCTTTGAATACGAACTAAAATGATTAAAACTCCATTATAATAATAATAAAAATGTTGACAATAATGACTCCCCCTCTCTATGCCCAACACTCCTACATCTCACTAGCACAGGAGCATATTTAATGCTCTTACTATGCTGGGTTGTTCACTGTTTTCCAATGTCCTTAGAAAACTCCTGAGAACTCTGTCTAGCTGAACAAATTATTGTGATCTGGATAATTGCAGAGGGAGATAATTACTTCATTAGATCCAGGACTTTGAGTGGCACTTTTGCTCAAAAACTTTTTATTTTATTTTTTATTTTTCACATGGACAAAACAAGTTTGCTCTGGTCCCTGAAGGACTGAGACAGGGGAATTTGAGTGCAGAGTTCTATGCTGAGTGAACCCCAGACAAGGGCCCCAGACTCTGAATTGCATTTTTAAAAAGTAACCCTCAATATCTCCCAGAAAGAAAGTGATGGCATGTTCAGTTACACTTTTCTGTATTTTTATTTTATTTTAGATTAGAGCGCCCTTTTGTCAGTATGTGTGCGTAAGTGCCTCCAGCCAGCGATCAGCTTCTTAACATGAAATGTATTACAAGGGTCTGGTTGCTGGAGGAAGTGACAAAAATAAGATATGGCTACCCTATGGAGTGACATGGTTATGATGGCCAGGCCGCTCTGCCTAAGGGAAACCAAGTATTTCAATACATCCGCTTCAGAAGCTGCCTGTCTGGGAGCAAAGCCATAGCAGCCTCACAACCCCTCAAATGCTGCCCATGCCCTAGAATAAGATCTCCTATTGGAAGGGGCTAGGGAATGTAATACTCCCTGTGTCATTTCTCTTGTCCAGTCTCCAAAAGCTCATCTGAGAAGGCGTCTGGAAGCTGAGCTGCCTCTCGTGCGAGTTCTCAAAAGTGCTCCATCTGGAAACGAGATAAGGCACCCACTATTTTGTCATTTAGGCCTGGGACAAACTGAGCCATGAAGAAAATGTTACCCTTAAGGCATTCAAGCATGAACAAGCAAAGCACCCGGATGACCCGATACTTGCCTGTGATTCTTACTACTGCCTGGTTGTCAGACCAAATCATACCCTGGTGTTCTCAAACTGGTCACCACATAAATGAAGGGTGACTAGAATGGGAAAGAATTCAAGAAAGGTTAGCTCCCGCCAAATGCCCGCCAAATGCCAGGACGCCGACCAAGGATAGGCACACCAAAAGCCTCTGAAGAAGACTCCAAAGCTGAAGCGACCGAAGGTGTCAGAGTGCACTTTCAGCTCATCTTTTCTGTTGAACGGCTGCTGCCAAAATGACACTCCATTATATTCCCTAAGAAAAGTCAACCAGATCTTGAGACCCTCCTTAATGTTGCGGGACACCCTGACATGGTGATGGGGAGGCAATCCCCCCAGTGGTGAGCCACGCCAGACGTGCACAGCAGGCTCTCCCTTGGGCAATGACTCTGCAAGCAAAATTGAGATGACCAAGCAGAGATTGGACTTGCCTCAGCGTAGTCTTTTTAGCGTTGATCATGGCAGACAATAGAGATTTCAAAGTGTCCAGTTTTACTTCAGGTAGATGGGAGGTTTGTTTATATGTGTCCAACTCAATACCCAAGTCAGACAAAATGGTGGCTGGGCCTTCCATTTTCTCTGCAGCAAGCAGGATACTAAATTCCACAGTAAGGTGCACAAATGCGGCTAACACTTGTGCACATGCCGTGTGGTCAGGGGACCAATAATCAAATAATCATTGAGGTAATGCATGATGCATGGACAGACAAAAGTCACCTTCATGGCCCACTCTACAAATGTGCTAAAGGTTTTGAAGGCTGCACAGGTGACAGAACAGCCCATGGGCATAACTTTGTCAAAGTACCAGCTGTCCTGGAACTTGAAACCCAGCAACCAAAACTCATTGGGATGTACCGGGTGTAAGCAGAATGCCAACTCAATGTCACATTTTGCCAACAGGGCACTCGGACCACTCTCTCTAATCTAATTAATTTTATCACATAATCCAGTGAGGTTGACTTGACCGGACACTTCTCCTCGGGACTGGTGTCATTTAACAAGCCGCCTTTTAATTAAGACAAGTTGTAGATCATGCAGAATTACCCAGGAGTCTTCTTGGGTATAATTCCAAGGGGTGACACAATGAATTTTTTGAAGGGTGGTGCAGGGAAAGGACCTGCAATGCGGCCGAGGAGCCATTCCTTCTCAATCTTTTTCTGTGCAACGAGCGGCATATCCCTTACTGACTTTTGGTTGGGAGGGTTCTTTGAGATTGGTGTACCTACAGCAGGGATCCGGAAGCCATCATGAAACCCGTCCTTCAGTTATTTTGCAGCCTCCCTATTCGGGTATACTCATAAGTGAAGCACCATGGCTGTAAGGGTGACAGCAGAGGGGGCTAGGGAAAGAGGGCGTCACTTCTGCACAGAGCATTCACTGACTGAGTGCCTGAGTTACCCACTGCGGGTCCGCCATACTTCTTTATGGGCCTGGATCCTGAATTTGGAAAGCTGCAAAAAGATTTTCTATCCTGAAAACACTTAGAGCAAGAGTGGGAGCCCCCAGAGCACTTTCATTTGTGGGATTAGCAGCACCTCTCTCTGTTACATGACCCATTTTTATACTGCCAGCAGACCTTATGCGGCACCTTGAGATGCATCTTAGAAGGTTTTGCCAGGTCCCCTCTCTTCTCTACATGGGGGGCAACCAACTCTGTCCATGTATCTTTAACCGTGGGATCCTTGGCAGCCCTCTCTCTAAATTCTTCGTCATAATCTAGGGCAGCCGCCTCCCCAGCCATCAATTTTGCTTTAAGGATGATGTGTTGATTGTTAAATAAATGCTACCCCCTGTCAGGGTATGCTGAAGAAACCACCCCATCATCCAGTTGTGGAAATTGCATTCCACATCAATTTCTTATCCTTCGTATGGCAATTGGCCACTTTTGATTGAAGGCTACATGAGGCAGATCTTCTGATGTTAGATTCCCTGGCATCCAACCCTCCCAGTAGCCCCATTGTCACGGCAATGTTGCTTATTTCTCCGCAACCAGACCCATTTAGGGAGCCCTGGAGATTTGTGAGTGGTCACCCAGTACCCTTTTATCCTGTCCTCATGGGATAGAGAAGAATCAGGTGTACCTGAGGACTCCGACAAGTCCAAAGAGTAGCTTCTGTATTTGCATCCATGGCTCCTGGATTTTTGTGATCTTTTCTTCTTGCATTACACTCTGTGCACGTCGGGGCTTGAGGAGCTGTCAGAAGGGCTGGTGAAAGGTAACTCATCCCTGCGCCTCCCGCCTCGGGAATGATGGCAGTGTGAGGACAACCTAGCCATGCCAGAATAGCCTTGCTCTAAACACTTCCTTAGATGGCCAATGGTCCTGTCCTGTCAATTATCATGCATCACTGAAAGGGTACCCTTTAATAATCCTGACGGGGTTGGCATCTATTACAAGGCAGCGCCATACTACAACCCACTAGGCCCAGCCAGTTGAACGTAGGAAGGAGGCAGGGGGTTGCCGCAACACAGCCTTTTTGGAAGGTTATGAGGAAGGGGCGACTGTCCACCACTGCCTTCCAATCTGATCAAGAGACAGCAGTGCAAAGCACCAGGCCCCCAAAGGCCGGTTAATGTGTAGGGAGGCTCACACATGCTCATACAAACTAAATGGCCCTGACCACATGTTCAAAACAAAAAGGTGCCAACCATGTGATCCAAACAAAATGCGCTGACCATGTGATCCAAACAAAATGGCGCCGACCATGTGATCCAAACAAAAATGGTGGTGAATGCCTGCCACACAAGGGGAAAAACCTGGGTGGGGTCCCCACCCCCCAGCATTGTGCACATTGTGCCTGCAAACCTCACAAGGTGCCCACAAATCAGGCTAGTGTCCCCAGCACCATAGCGCAGTGAGGGGTGGCTGCAGCTGGGACACAGCCCAAAATCATAAAGACTCAATAATCCCAAATTAAATGGTTCTTGTTTTCCTATCCCATTCTGTGTTACACTTCATGGGGAAAATATGCAACAAATGCATTTATTTACAGAAATAACATGAAAATACATTATATGAAATATTGGATACAGAAATGTTTCTATCAGGATAAATGACCCCTAAAACACAGGAAAAAATCATGATGATTTTTTTTAAAAAAATATGAGTATGTTGCAATTTGCTTTGGAAATTAAAACTGGATTCAAGTTCTAAAGTACGAAAGAACAAGAAACTGAGAGAAATGATACTGACAGTTTCCTCCAACCACAACATCTTTTTGTTGAAAAACACTCCCAGGGAGAAGAAATAGAAAGAAACCACAACACAACAGAAATAGATTTATTATTTTCTTTTTTTTCTTTTATAAATTTTTATTCATATTTGCACATATATCCAGGAAAAACATAAACAAAAAATCCACCACATACCTTATACAAATTATATCCACTTCACAAATCATAAATAAAATACATAACTGAGTTAGAAATAGATTTATTATTTTCAACTGATAAAATGAGAAATTCTGATACAGAAATGAAGGAACCCATCACAGCTACCAATGTCCAATGAAGGCCTGAATGGAAATCGAAAATATGCATGTGGAAAATGTCAAATTGAAATGCAGCTTATACTTTGTAGAGAAATGCAGTCATAACTTTAAAGCAAATGTCTATAACTAATGTTGTATGCATGTATTTTCTCCCAACTGCCTTCTCCAACAGACCCTAGGGTATGATGAGTGAAGACAGATGGCTTAATCCTTTCTTCGTATTAATTGATCCCTGCTGTTCAGTTCAGGCCTCAGCACAATGATGTAGCATTTTGGGGAAAAGATACAAGCCAGTAAACCAGCACTGGAGGCCAAGATGGAGAAGATCTCCACAGCCACCATGTTTTTCCCTCTTGTGCTCAGGTAGGTTGGAACAAAAGAGACCCAAACACTGCAAAATGCTAACATACTGAAGGTGATGAACTGGGCTTCATTAAAACTGTCAGGTAACTTGCGGGCCAGGAAGGCCACAACGAAACTAGCAATGGCCAAGAAGCCCATGTAGCCTAAGACACAGTAGAACATGGTGACAGACCCAACATTACATTGCACAATGGTTTCTTCAGCTACTGATTTCATGTCTAGATCAGGGAAGGGGGGAGACGTTGTCAGCCACAGAGTACAGATACCCACTTGAATGAGGGAACCTAAAAGGACAATGGAATGAGCCAGTCTCTTTCCCACCCATTTCTTCATCATAGATCCTGGCTTTGTGGCTATGAATGCTAGAGAAACAATGATAGTCTTGGCCAACACACAAGAAACAGCTACAGAGAAGATGATGCCAAAAGCAGGTTGTTGGAGAAGACAGGTCACTTTCCCAGGTTGGCCAAGGAAAAGCAGAGAGGAGAGGAAGCAGAGCAGGAGGGAGACCAGGAGAGTGTAGGTGAGCTCGCGGTTGTTGGCTATGACTATGGGGGTATCTTTGTGCTGGATAAAAATAGCCAACACCAAAGCTGTAATCAAAGAACACAAGACACAAACTGAGGCTAAAGTGATCCCTAAAGGTTCTTTATAGGACAGAAAATGTATAACTTTGGGGATGCATCCATTCCTCTTCTTGTTTGGATATTGATCTTCTGGGCAATTGGAACATGCATCCATATCTGAGAAACATAAAAAAAAGCTTAAATAGAAATCCAGTTCTGATTCATGTGACCTAGAACACTGAATGAAACATGTCTTGTCATGAATTGTACATTATGGCTGTTCCGCCACAGCAGCACTGGCTGCCGAGGCACATTGGCCATGAGAGACAGCACACCAAACAGACATGAACATACTGTCACATATAAAAGTGGTATGAGATGGGGACGCCACTTTAGGGCCCAATATAAGGAGCAAAACTTTTGGTTTGATTCCCAGCCCCTGTAACACTTGTTCATTTGTGCAGGGACCTCTCTCTTTCTTTTTTATATAAAAAAAGAATACGTACATTCTAGCCTATCAGGGTTGTCCCTTCTTTGCTGGGGATTTTGGTTTTTCTCTCTCCCACAATCGTTGCTGGATTGATACCAGAGGATTCTGGCATCCTCTGGTGAAGCAGCAATTAATCTGCTAGCACAATTGCAAAGCAAACCAAGGTCAGGCAGGGTTTCAAAATCAATAGGCAATCAGAGATTGTAGGGTAGCAAATGCTTTCCTTTGCTGGCCTGAGGCTTTTGCTTTCATAGCTCCTGTTAATTCAGGTTATGCATAGTTTGCTTTGAGCTCCCCTAAAAATAATGTCTCTCACAGGGCTTTTCTTTTCAGGATATAATTTTTGAAGGAGAGCAGGCTCTGCTCCAAAACTGACCAGAGAGACAAGGATTCAATAATTTTCAAAACACCTTGAAGACCTCCCTCATTCTCTTAGTTATGGCAATGGTGCACACCTGAGAGGTACCAGAACTGAGTTCCATTGAGTTCTGGACAGTGCTTTGTTTCAAAAGGATGTTTGGGGCTACTCTCATTTTGGCTGCTTCCCTCCCCCCTTCCTACCCCAAACCCCCTCTAAACCCCCAGACGAGGGACACGAGGAAGCTGCGGTGCTGAGAGGACAGCAAAGGTGACGGCGGGGGGGGGGGTTTACTTGAGACCGGCAAAAGGAGAAGCAGCAGCAACGCCATCGCCTCCACCATGGCCACCCCAAACTCCCCTCCCTGGGCAGGGGTATGTGTTCCACCGTGCCCCCCCCAAAAAAGCACTGGTTCTGCCTGGAAAAATCCCTGTGTGTCACCCAATGGCTACAGTTCTGTATCAAGACAGTACTGCCTTTTGAATTTATCTTCCTCTGCTGATCTTGTTATGTTCAATAAAGATAAGTGGCCCAACTCAAGCCCAGCCTGTGTGTCAGTCTCTTTATGTGGTTATTAGGCTACAAGGGCATTACCTACCAATCTGGTTTGAAATCTTCCCCTCTGGGCATGGAGTACAATCATAGCAACAAAACATTTCCCCTTCCTTCCTTTTCTTCTGATGACCAGAGTGGCAGGGCTCATTGCACAAAGAAGAGGGAAGCACCTGTACAAAAATATGAGAGGCGTTGGGGGTGGAAGTGCTCTGCTATTTCCAACCAAAGGACAATCTTACACTTCATCAATATGTGAACTTTAATCATAACCTAACAAGGCAAACTCTCTGCAGGTTGATTACTACGATCCGTACCTGGTTAAAACTTTGGTGCCATAGAATTTTGTCCTCATTGATGATTAACTCTTTATCTCCTCTATCACTGAGACCCACCCATCCAACTTTCACTCTCTGGAAAGACATGTTTGGGAATGTGACCAGATTCATGATGTCAAATCCTCCTCTCATTTCCCTGTTATCATTAAATGATACCGTTTCTCCAGCTGAGTTGTTGAATGAAACACCTTGAAGAAATGAGTTGATCTATTTAAAAAGAAGAAGAATCAAACTATTTGAGGTTCCCAAGTGAAACATATTCCAAGGTAACAAATTACAAGATGAAATGTAGACAGCAGAAGAGTATCCATGACTAACATGCAGAATACAGTGGTACCTCTGGTTACGTACTTAATTCGTTCCGGAGGTCCATTCTTAACCTGAAACTGTTCTTAACCTGAAGCACCACTTTAGCTAACAGGGCCTCCTGCTGCTGCTGCGCCGTCACTGTACAATTTCTGTTCTCATCCTGAAGCAAAGTTCTTAACCCGAGGTAGTTTCTGGGTTAGCGGAGTCTGTAACCTGAAGTGTATGTAACCCGAGGTACCACTGTAATTTGTCAGTTGTTTGTGTGTATTTTTACACATGAGAAGAGGGGCTGTAAAGTGTAGCAACTCCCTGGTTGAGCTTCTCCCAGATTCAATCCCCAGAATCTTCCAGTGACACTGGGAATCTCATATTGTCTCAAACCCTGGACAGCCCAAACCAGACAGAGTACACAACAGATGGATATGAGGCCTAACTTAGTATAAAGCAACTTCCTGTCCTTCTGCTAATCAGTCCATTGACAGGAAAATATTTGGCTCCGTAACATTACCTGCCAAGGCTGCAGAGATGGAGATCCAATATTGTAACCAACAGTCACTGTTCTGCGTGGGGATCTGGATGAGGAAATGGCATGCAATGCGTGAGCTATAGCATAGGCAGCATTATAGATACTGTAGCTCTGCCCAGTCATGTGCATTACAAAAACACCTGCAGTGAGACTTTCCAGCCTCTCCTCTCCAGTACATGTTCCATCATCCATGACTGGCATATCAGGATCTGGATATAAACAGTCAAATGCCTGCTCCCAGAAGTCCTTCAAAAAGCCATCTGCTTTGGTCCTGTGTATCTGGATGTTCTGAAGGAAGTGGTTGAACTCTAGAATCTCTTCTGAGTGAATTGTAAATGAAAGGGCACCTTGGAACAGCTGAAAATCTACGTTTTTCACCAATCCAAATGATACAAAATCTATCTGGGCTGTCATGATCCAGACCTTTGCAAATGATGTGTTTTGCTTATTGCTACAATCTATTACAAACATAGCTGTTTTCAGCCATGCAATTGTCCCATCATCTCCATAGATGATAAGGGTACTGGCCTTTTCATCTCTGAGACCTTCATAAATACCTTCAATTTCACCAGATATTTTTTCTAGATCTTCTATTCGAGCTTGAAGCGGGATTCTTTTTGTGAAGGCTGAACAGATTCCATTCTGGGAAAACAATGGCTCCAGGATCTTCAAAAAATGTTCTCCACTGTCATGTTTGACAACAAAGAGCCCCACCCACTTCCATCTGAAGTACTGAAGTAACAGGATAATCCCTGCATATTGAAGGTCTTCATTTGGGACCATGGTAAAAAAAGACTTCTGCATTGATTGACTCTCCTCTGAAGCAAATGAGCCATAGGTGAGCTAAAAGAAAATGATAATTTAGCAGAGCATTTCCTTAAGTAGTTTGTAGGCACAATTCTAATCATTAAAAGAAAGAAAGAAAAAACTGGTTGAATTTCTAGTTATGGGGAAATAATGCAATTTCCAGGTTATTTCTCTATCACACAGAAGAAGAAGAAGAAGAAGAAGAAGAAGAAGAAGAAGAAGAAGAAGAAGGGGATGAGTTTGGATTTGATATCCCGCCTTTCACTCCCTTTAAGGAGTCTCAAAGCAGCTAACATTCTCCTTTCCCTTCCTCCCCCACAACAAACACTCTGTGAGGTGAGTGGGGCTGAGAGACTTCAAAGAAGTGTGACTGGCCCAAGGTCACCCAGCAGCTGCATGTGGAGGAGAGGAGACGCGAACCCGGTTCCCCAGATTACGAGACTACCACTCTTAACCACTAAACCACACTGGCTCATTTCTCTTTTCCTTCTGAATAAAAGTATTGCAAAAGAAACTTCCCAACATTCCCCTATGCACTGATTCTACCTGTGGAATCCTGTAGAGACTTAAGATATCTGCCATGTGGATAGAAGTGTCAGCAGTAAGTCCCCCAATCACAGCCATGAGGTTTTTCTGAGTGTCACATTTGTAGTTGGGAACAAATCTTTGCCATTTGAAGAGAAGGTCCAAAGTGGTTCGATAGGTCATTCTCCCATCGAAGTAGCTGTCATAGATGTGGAAACCAAGGGTGACATTGGGCAAGATCTTCAGATTGTCATTGATCTCTTTTATGGCAAAACCCAAGGCCAGGGTGTTCTGATAGAATTTTGTTGCTAGACTGTGAATACTGTAGACATATTTTTTTAAAACAATGGGGAAAAGAATACAACAACTAACTATAATATCTATCAATACAACTATGTAAAAGCTTGGAAATAAATAAAGAGAAATTTGGAAATATGGGAGAGAATGAACCTATCACTGCTAGGCAGAGTTTCTGCCATGCCATGAATGTCCTTCCAAAAATGCTATTTCTATTTCAAAATGTCCAATTCGTAAATAATATTCTATGCTTCAAAGGGTGGCAGAAAAAATTATTAAGGATCATATGGCAGGGAAAGAAGCCCAGAGCAAAATATAAAATTAAGATTCTTTCAAAATAAAAAACAAAAAACGGAGGCTTCAGCCTGCCAGACCTTCAACTTTATTTGAGATATCATGATTATGTTGGATAAAAGACTGGATTTTGTTGTTAAATTTAGAAGGACATGATATACAGTTTGGGTGGCATACCTGCCTATGGTATGGAGAAGCAAAAATATATAAAACTTTTACAAATCACATAATTAGAAAAAAACTGAGATTCATGCATTCCAACTATCATTCTATGAATAGTGTCACTGCTACTTAGGAAGGTGCCAAACTTGCAGTCACGCCCGTCCTCCCACAAAGCCCAGCCTCTCCACCACCTTATTGCTCTCCATCCCTGTAATCAGCAGCAAAAACAAAAAACAAACCCTACTGCCAGGAGACTATTTTTGTGGCTCTGTCTCACCAAGAAATCTGCTCCCGCTTTACAAAAGAAAATAGCTCCCATTGACAAAATTTAATATTTCCTATAATCTCAGTAAAATGCAGAATATTCAGAAAGCACTTCAGTTATTCAGCCTTTCTCAACCTTGGGTCCCCAGATGTTGTTGAACTACAACTCCCATCATCTCTAGCTAGCAAGGCCAGAGCTCAGGGATGATGGGAGTTGCAGTCCAGCAACATCTGGGGACCCAAGGTTGAGAGGACTGGCCCTGGATTCTAAATATAATTTCCTTGAACATAAGATCACTCATGCAAAGATTGCTTTTTTAGAAATTGTTTTGTGATTTGGTGGAGCTGAGCAGGGGGAAAAGAAAACAGGGGTGAGAAGAGAATATAATGCTTACATTGGAAGGCCAAACAGCTTTTGAGATGGCTGCTCTTCAAAGTAAACTTCATCGAAAGAGTAAATGACCTGAGAAACTATTGCACCAATGAGAAGATCACCTGCTTGGTACCATTCATGGGGAACATGGATTGGATCACCTGTAGGGCACTTCATTGAGCCTATCTTGCACACCATGTGGGGCAGTAGCAGCAAGAGCCTCACCATTGAGGCTGCAGACCCTCTTCCTGAAGATACAGGTAGCTCTGTGTCCAAACACATCACCTGTCTGACTTTTAGTATCAGCAGGCTTACATGTGCTTTAAATGTGAACTTAGATACTGGGCATTGGAGAGACCTCTCAGGGGTGAACTTGGACCACTGAAACAGCCTTCTTAGAAAAGCTAACCAACAAACTGAAACTAACACAGGGACAAATATAAGAGGACACCTTCACTCCAATGTGGCTCCCCTATATTATATAATAAATAATAATATTTTTTTATTTATACCCCACCTTCCCGGTTTAAAAATGAGGCTCAGGGTGGCTAACAGCAAATATAAAACATTGATTAAAATGCGACTTAAAAACAGCATAAAACTGCATAAAATGCAGCATCAATAAAATTCAAAAATTTAGGGGTCATTTTGGGGAAAATAAACAAACAAAAACCCCAGTCAGTAGACATCAAATGATCACCAGGGCTAACTGGCCAAGTTGGTCATACTAGGGCCAGCAAGGAGACCAGGGAATAATTTAAATGTGGGGTCCCAGAAAGGGTTTCTTCATAGAAGTGGAAAGGGAATAGAGGATCAGGCTAACTCAAATTGAAGGGCAGGCGGAATAGCTCTGTCTTACAGCCCCTTCGGAAGGAGATCAAGACAGCCCAACAAGACAACAAGAACCCACCGACAGCATATGAATCGATACAGCTGACTTGACCCAACAAGCAAACAAAACCCACTTCAGTCAACTACAGGCAATCAACAATGCCCTCTCTCAATGCCAATGAGAACGGATATAGAAAACTAAATAGAAAGAGAACCTACCCACGTGATGCTGACACAAAAACCTCTCACATATACCATGTAAAAGAATGAAAGTTTACTACCCTCATTCTCTCCCTGCCCTGCTGTCTCTCCCCAACTTTCTCCTCCCCCAACCTTAGACTTTACATCAAAGTCTCACGTCAAATATAACTGATCTGCAGAAAGAGGTGTTGGCAGTAATGAAACAAACAAAGACCTATCGCTCTCTTCATGCCCTCACTTCTAAATCTCAGCAGTGGAGGAGCCTGTTTATTTCTAGGCTGGCTTGCTGACAGTTTTCTAACCTCTTCAGAAAAGTGTTGAGCTTTGCCCAGCTGAACAAATTACTGTGATTTGGCTAATTGCAGGTGGAGATAATTAATTTCTTAGATTTGGGACTCAGAGTAGCACTTTTGGTCAGAAAGATCTTGAAACTGTTTCCCCTGCCCTAGATCCTAGAATGTGACATGGGAATTGGATTCCAGAGTCCCAATAGTGAGCAAACCCCAACCAGAAAGTGGGACCCTAAAGAAGAGTCATCATCTTGCCCAGAAACCTAAGGAAATTCCAAATCCTATTTCCTATTATTATTATTATTATTATTATTATTATTATTATTATTATTCCCTGACCATCTGGCACATATAAAAACATAATAAAACGTCAAACATTAAAAACTTCCCAATACAGGACTACCTTCAGATGTCTTCTAAAAATTGTGTAGCTCTTTATCTTCTTGACATCTGATGGGAGGGCATTTCACAGGTTTAGAGAGAATTGTTCTTTTCTCTAAAATTGCGATGTTTCATACTTATGTATTTTTATGTATTTATTTATTTATTAGTTGATCAATATGCACCAAAGTTTTTTGAAAGCTTCCCTACAGGTCAGACCGGGAGAGATCTTGGAGGGCTGCTGCCAGTCAGTGTAGACAATATTTATTTAGTTAGATGGATCAATGGCTATGACTCCAACAGCATAAGGAAGCTTCCAATGTGCCTACCCTGCCTTATACCAAGTCAGAGTACTTGCCCATCTAGCTCAGTACTGTCTTCCCTGGATGGCAGTAACTCTCCATACCAGGTATTCTAGCCCTACCTGGAGATGCCAGGGATTGGACCAGGCAGCTTCTACATGCAAAACACATGGCTTCTGATTACTGTGTTACAGATCTCTCCCCCCCCACCTCCTCCTCCTCTTTCAGTGTTTTTGCACAGGCTACCAATGCACTTGCACTGCTCTGCTTCCACAGCACAGAAGTAGCTGGCAGCGTCTGTGAGCTGGACCCCTCTGATGTTCAGGCAACTTGACTTGTCCTGTTTACTCAGTTCAGCACTGAAGTTGGGCTCTTTGCTTTCTTTAGTTGTTAGTAACCGGAGCAGAAATGTAGGTCCTTCTCCTGGGTATTGCCTATACCACTGCAAGCTGAAGAAATTGCTAATTTCATACTGGCAGGTGATGGTGGAGTTTTCTCCTTCTTTCCTGACCTCCAAGTCTTTCTGGTGCCCCTTTTCCTGGCATCTGATCCCTGTGTAGGGGAAAAAAATGTGTACAACAAATAACTTTTCAAACTGCTCATTGGGTCAGGTGCAAAAGACTTTAAAATCAATGGGGGCTTCCTTGCCACGAACGTTTTGGTGATGCCACTCACATCTCACAGAACTTGGCAGGCCTGGGTCAGCAATGGCCCTCCAGATGTTTTTGGACTCAACTCTCATCCAGCATGGCCCTTGAGGGAAGACCATAGCTCAGAGGTAGACTATCAGTTTGCATGCAGAAAGCCCCAGGTCCAATACCTATCATCTCCAGGTAGGTTTAGGAGAGACCTTTGCCTGATCCCATGGAGAACTGCTGCCAACCTATATAGACATTACAGAGCTAGATAGACCAAGGTTCATGGTTGGTATAAGGCAGCTTTCTATGTATCTTATGCTCAAGTTTTGTTGTTGTTGTTGTTTCAATTTATGTACCCCCTTTATCAAAGATCCGAGGGCAGTGTACAATATTAAAAACACATTCTAGAACATTAACAACAACTTTTTATTTATACCCTACCCATCTGGCTGGGTTTCTCCAGCCACTCTGGGTAGCTCCCAACAGAATATTAAAAACACAATAAAACATCAAACATTTCAAACTTTAGGGCTGCCTTCAGGTGTCTTCTAAAAGTCAGATAGTTGTTTATTTCCTTGACATTTGATGGGAGGGCATTCCACAGGGCAGGCGCCACTACCGAGAAGGCCCTCTGCCTGGTTCCCCGTAACCTCACTTCTTGCAGTGAAGGAACCGCCAGAAGGCCCTCGGCGCTGGACCTCAATGATAAAAACATAATAAATTCCACATTTACGGGGGTTGTGGTCCAGTAACATTGAGATGGTTACAGTTTCTCCATCCGTCCTTTAAAACGGGAAGCAGTGAGAAAAGATTCAGCTTCTACCCCAAAAAAGCTATTGACAACAGCCTCAAGGTCCATGATGATATCTCCATCGCTGCCCTTGGTTTAGCTCTGCAGAAGCCACATGCTGCAACTAACAGCCAAGCCCTGTGTGCAGCTAATTTTTAAAATGAGATGGAGTCACCATTTGCCTTCTTTTCCTGCTATTGTTCTCAGACAATCAGAAGCAAGCCTTCTTCCTACAAGTGAACACAAGAGGACTGTAGGGATGGGAAATACAGCTGCAGATTCCAGCAAGAGACAACCTTGAGAGGCCCTTCTGTCTGTCCTACATGTATCTCATAGATACTCATAGAATTGCCGAGCAGGAAAGGACCATGAGGGTCATCTAGTCCAACCCCCTGCAATGCAGGAATCTTTTGCCCAACGTGGGGCTTGAACCCCTGGGATTAAGAGTCTCATGCACTACCAGCTAAGCAATATTCATGCTTGTTCAGTCTCTATGCAAACTAAGGCTTTTAGCATGGGGCACCAGCACACTGGAATTGCTATTGAAATCAGACAGGCAGCTACAATTCTGATAGTTCTTTGCCTGCAGAGAATGATTTTGTTTCCCCAAGCATTTTTAGAGAATGAATTTGGTTCAGAGTTGTTTGCTTATTCCTTATATTATAAGCCTATGATGCCTTAATGGGTTTATTGTATGCCACCAAACTATCTTCCTGATGAGTTGGTGGTTTCTAAATACTCTTATAAATAAATGTGACATTTATTGCATCCATTTAGTTCTGATCTGCCTTCTTGGATCAATAAGTGCCTTCTCTAGCTGACAGCAGACCAAGGCTGGTGGGGCAGTGACATGTTTGCCCTGATGGATGACCTTGAAGCTGAATTCATCCTTGAATTTTCCAGTGATTGGACTACTTGAAATACAGAAGGCTTAGAACTCCGGCACAAATGGCGTATATAGTGAGAGGGTTTAGTCCCAAATTCTGGCATTGTGGTCAGGAAAAAGGACTATATTGACACATGTGGTGGGAATGTAATCTGGTTAAGGAATATTGGCAAAAGATTATAAAGGTAATTTCTGGATTATTTCAAACAAACATAGAAGTTAATAGGGATTTGTTATTTTCGGGAATACTGGGAAATAACAAAGTAAAAAGTAATAAGCAAGAGTTGTACAAGATTATGATTTTAGCTGGAATGGCAGTTATTGCTTTGGGATGGAAAGAAAAGGCCAAATGGAATATGGAAAAATGGAATGATTATGTTTTTGAATACATACAATCAGAAATATTTGCACAGATAGTGGTAGAGGATAGATGGGGAAATAAATGCCAAAGAATTACAAATAAATGGGCATTTTACAGGAACTGGATAGAAAGAGGGGAAGCCAACCCTGATATAGAAGCTCGAATGAACAGACTGTGTACATGGATAAAGATATGAAGAAGGAAGGCCTGACCGGGGGGGGGGGCTGGAGGGGGAGGGGGGAAGGGGGGAAAGAAAAAAAAATGTAAACTGGATGGTATTTTGAATTGATTTTGTTATGTAAGTGTCAGAGGCTCAGGAGCAGAAGAGCAGGGGAGAGAGCAAATAGAGAGCGGAGGAGAGGAATCAGAGGGGAGCGTAGGGGAATATGACAGTGGACCGAGAGATTCCATGAGCTTCTCCAGCGAATCAGAAGATTCCCAGGAGGGGGCGCCTATGGTAAGGGCGAGGCGAATCCCAGGAGGGACGATCCATAAACAAGGAACCAGAGGGGAGTCCCAAAGGAGTAGCGGAGGAGTAGGGCCAGTTCCCCCGCCAGAGCACAGTGGGGGGGAAGAGTCACGTGAGTCAGGACCAGCTTCTCCTCCATCGGGGAGTGGGGAGACGGAGGGAAGGCCAGGTCCAGCTAGCCTCCCCGAAAGGGGGAGCAGTGACACAAGTGTAACGGTCAGAAGGAAAGTGGGAGGCTGCGCGCGCGCGCCAAGTTCAAATGTGGAGGAGCGCGGGACAGCAGAAAACCCGGATTGGGAGCCAGGTCCTAAAGCCCGAAAGAGAGGGGGGGAGGAGTCGGGAGAATCAGCGTCAGAAGAATCTCGGAGGGCTGAGACTCCGACTAGCAGAAGGACCCAGAGAAAGAAGGAACAGAGGAAGAGGTGGAGTAAGGCTAGAATCTTAAGCTGGTGTCAGGGGGGAGGAGATTCAGATGGGACTTCTACGGTCTGATGGATAGATGTAGCGTTGCGCGCTGCGCGTCTGGAAATGAGACTGAACTTCAATAAAGACTTTTTAACTTGAGCAAGAAGCAGCGTTGGTCTTGTGTGAGCTGGGACCTCGGGCAGCGCTGACAGTAAGTCCCATCTCCAAAAATCTCTGCAAGCTCACGAAGATAGGCAAAGATGACTACAGAGGAAAGAGTCAAGCAATTGCAGGAAGCGGTGTCAACGCTCTACGCAGAATTGGCTGCGTCTAAGAAAAAAGAAGAAGACACAGCTGCGCTCTGCCAGGATCTGCAAGCCAGGTGGGACAAATGGGGAAAGGAGGGGCAGCTGGGAGCCAAGCCGGAGGGAGTTGGCCTCGGGAAAAGGGGAGCGAGCCTTGTGACCCATTTTGACGGGAACCTGCAGCAGTACCCTAACTTCAGAGCAGAAGTAGTTTTCGCGATCAATTTGCTTCGGAAAGATTTTAGAGATGAGGAGGAGAAAGTGGGTTTCATAATCACTCATCTGCATGGGGAAGCTAAGTCGTGGCTGCGAACCTTGTTACGCGAAAATGACCCCGCCCTCAAAGATTCAAGCGCTTTTATTGAAGCCATGGACGCTTGCTTTAAATCAAGGGTGGATGTGGATGTCGCTAGAAGGGAAATGCATGGATTGAGGCAAGGGAAAGCAACGGTGCGCCAGTATCATTCCCGCTTTTTTGGGTTAGTAAATGTGCTGGGCTGGCAGAAAGACTCAGCTGCTGTCAGGGATCTATTCTGGGAGGGGCTGAATGGAGCCGTAAAAGATGAGCTGGCGAGGGGGGAGAGACCCCAAAATACAGCAGAAGTAGTGCAAAGGGCGCTCGCAATTGGGGTGCGCCTGGAAGAACGCCCGTGGAGCAAGGAGGAGGGGCGGAGAGCAAACACGCCAGTTAGAATGACTCCTTTCCTACCCAGAGAGGCAGAGCGCGCTCAGTCCACGCCTGCTTTGATGAGGGGGGAGGAGCCAATGGAAATCGGAGGTGCAAGGGCTCAGACAGCAAGCAGAGCCCAAACACCAGGAGCAGTCAAGGCGAAGGCTCCTAGAGGGAGCAGGAAGTGTTACATCTGCGACAGTGCACTGCACATGGCCAAAGAGTGTCCCCAGAGGCTCCAGAAGCACACTGCAGCCTCAGCAACTGTTAAAGGAGCAATTCAGCAGGGAGTAGAGCAGCAGGGAAACGGCGACGCCTGGTTGGAGATGGAGGCACTGGGGCTCAACCAGGCGAGTCAGTGAAGCAGTCCCCAGAGATTTTGCAGCCCACAGACCCCCTCCCACCCAAACCAGTGGTGCAACTCACTGCATCGCTCCAGCTGCCCGATGGGCTCACCCTGGAGGTCCCTATTACCATTGACTCTGGTAGCAACGCAGACTTTGTAGGGTTGGACTTCGTCAAGCAGCATCGCATAGCACTCCTGCCAGCCACGACGCCCCTAAATGTTGTCACGGTAGATGGCAGGAAGATACTGGGAGGAGAGGTGGTACAGCAGACACCGCCTCTGGTGATGCAAATTGGGAACCACCGTGAAGTCATCAGTTTCAACGTCACCCACCTGTCAGACACGCCCATAGTGTTGGGCATGAGTTGGCTGGATAGGCACAGCCCGGCATTAGCGTGGTACCAGCAGCAATTGACCTTCTGCTCTTCCTACTGCGCAGCGCATTGCATCCAGACCTGCCAGGAAGAGGAGGGGCAAGAGGATGCACCGCAGCTACACCTAGGCATGGTGCAAGCGGTGCCCAACAAGTACAAGGCCTTTTTGGAAGTCTTCTGCGAGAAGGAAGCAGACAAGCTGCCTCCCCACAGACCCTACGACTGCAAGATTGACCTCCTGCCAGGGGCGACGCTGCCGACTGGGAAACTGTACTCCATGTCTGAAGACGAAATGCAAGAACTCAGGGAGTTCATAGATCGCAATTTGAAGCGGGGATTCATCCGGGAATCCAAAGCAGTGGGGGGCAGTCCCGTGTTTTTCGTGAAGAAGAGAGACACGCCCGAACGGAGGCTCATAGTGGATTATAGAATCATCAATTCCAGGACAAAGCCCACAGCATTCCCCATGCCCAAAATTGACGACCTGCTCGCGACGGTGAGGAAGGGACGGATCTTCACCAAGTTGGATCTACGAGGGGCCTACAACCTTATACGCATGCGGGAGGGCGACGAGTGGAAGACAGCCATGTTTACGCCTTTAGGAACCTATGAATACAGAGTCATGCCGTTTGGTCTCCAAAATGGCTCCCATTGTTTCCAAGCTTTCATGCACCACGTGCTAGCGGGACTCCTCTACAAGAAGTGCGTCTGCTTCTTAGATGATATCCTGATCTTTTCGGACTCGCAGGAGGCGCACGAGGAGGACGTCAAGGAGGTCCTGCAGAGACTACGGGTGCACAGACTTTACGCCAAACTGGAGAAGTGCCAGTTCGACACGACAGAGGTGGATTTCCTGGGCTACAAGCTGTCCGACAAGGGACTTGCCATGGACAGCGCCAAGGTCCGCTCAGTGTTGGACTGGAAGAGCCCGCGCAACCGGAAGGAGGTCCAGAAATTCGTCGGTTTCGCCAACTTTTATCGCAAGTTCATCAAGGGGTTCGCGAAGGAGACGGCGGCCATCACGGACACCCTCAGCTCCAAGAAGAAGAAGTTCACCTGGACGGACCAGGCGGAGCAGTCCTTTCGGAGGCTCAAGCGTCTCTTCGCGTCCGAAGAACAACTGCTACACGTAAACCCCAGCAAACCGATGAGGGTTGAAACGGACGCCTCGGACAGAGCGGTGGGGGCGGTCCTGTTGCAGCAAGATCCGCAAGGGGACTGGAGACCGTGCGCATTCTACTCCAGGAAGCTCAGCACGTCGGAGCAGAACTACACCATCTGGGACAGGGAGTTGCTGGCCATTCATGCAGCTTTCAAGGCGTGGCGGCACTTCCTCGTCGGAGCCAGACACACAGTGCAGGTTCGCACGGACCACAAGAACCTGGAGTACTGGCGCACGGCGAAGTTCCTGAACCAGAGACACATCCGCTGGGCGGAGTTCTTTGCAGATTTCGATTTCCGGATAGAATACATCCCGGGAGACAGCAACGTCATGGCGGATGCGCTATCCAGGAAGCCGCAGTATCTCGAGGAAGCGGCACCGGCAGCGGCCAAACACATTTTCGCACCAGAGGTGTGGGCGTGCGCTTCAGCCGCAGTGGACCTGGACGCAGTCCGTCGCGCGCTACAGGCAGATTCGTTTGCGCAAACCAAGATGGAGGAGGTGCGAAACGGCACAGCGAGGGACGACGAGTTCCAGATACGCGACGGACTACTCCTCCGCAAAGGGGCTCTCTACGTACCGGGAGACGACCTTCGCGCGAGAGACTTGCAGCAGCTGCACGACGCGCCCAGCGCTGGGCACTTCGGCAAGGACAAGACGGCGGAATTAGTCACCAGGGACTTTTGGTGGCCCAAGGTGCGGGGAGAAGTTGCGGATTACGTTTCCAGGTGTGACACCTGCCAAAGAGCCAAGCCAGTACACAGGAAGCCGGCGGGTCTGCTGGAACCGCTGCAGACGCCGCTCGAACCATGGGAGAAAGTGGCCCTGGACTTTGTTACAGATCTGCCCAGTTCGCGCGGCAAAACAGCGATACTCGTGGTCGTAGACCTCTTCACCAAGATGGCGCATTTCATTCCGTGCGCGAAGGTGGCCACAGCGGAACAGACCGCCAAGCTGTTCATAGACCACGTTTTCAAAGCTCACGGCCTGCCGCGGTCCATCCTGTCCGACCGGGGCCGCCAATTCATCTCGAACTTCTGGCAGAAGCTGCTGGGCATCCTGAATGTCAAGATCAACTTAGCGGCGGCACGACACCCGCAGACCAACGGACAAGCGGAGAGGGTCAACGCCATCATGCAGCAGTACCTGCGATGCTACGCCAATCAACAGCCCTCGACCTGGGTGGACTACCTACCGCTAGCCGAGTTTGCCTACAACAACACGAAGCACGGGTCTACAGGGGTGACACCGTTCTTCGCCAACAATGGGCGCCACCCCAGAACCTTCCCGGGGTTGGAGACCGAGGCAGAGGGGGAGCCACGGGGGGCAGAGCACTTAGCCGCAGAGTTACAGGAGGTCCATGAGCAACTCCGAAGGCACTTGGAACTCGCGAAACACGCCTACAAGATGCAGGCAGACAGGCACAGGAGGGTTGGGGAAGACATACAGGTAGGGGACTGGGTCTGGTTAGCAGCTCAGGCAGTGCCGGCCAGAACGCTAGCTAAGAGGAAGCTAGGACACAAGCAGCTGGGACCTTACCAGGTCGCGGCACAAATCAATCCAGTGGCCTACCGGTTGACACTCCCGGAGGGCTCCAGAATGCACCCAGTCTTTCACAGGTCAGTGCTCACGCCTTACAAGGCACCCCACAGGTTTCAGGCACCAGGGACCGCACCAGCCCCACGTAGCCCATCGCCAACAGGGGAGGGACCGCAGAGGGCGACGCCACTCAACGAGGTCACGCAGATTTTGGACTCCAGATGGGGGGAAGAGGGAGTTGAATATCTCCTCGCCAGGGAGGGTACTCCGGCCAGCGCCAACGAGTGGGTGCCGTGCTATGCCGTGGAGGAGCACTACCTCAAAGACGAGTTCCATTCGATCTTCCCACACAGACCCATGCCGGCGGAGTATTTCGACGACTGGCTTTTCACACCCACACTGTCAGCCAGCACGTTCCAGGGTTTCTCCTCAGATGAGGAGCCGACGCAGGGGATGAGCTCCCCGTAGGGGTCGCTCTCGGGGTTTGCCACGGACCGCTCCTATTGGTGGGACACTCAACCAGAAGTGGGGTGGAGCAGGGAACTGCTGAGGGGGCCCTTGCACACAGCCTCACCCGAGGGACCGGGTGGAGAGGTGGACATGGACGTGTGGGGGGAGGATCTTGGTTTTGAGCACGACAGCAGAGAAATGGAAGCAGAGCACTAAGGCTGTTTTGATATTTGTGGACGCTGAGAAAGCCTTTGACAATATATCTTGGAGTTTCATGTTGAAGAACCTCCGGGGGATGGGGGTAGGCCAAGGGTTCGAAAATGGTATAGGTGCAATATACTCTGAACAGAAAGCAAAACTAATTGTAAACAATGTGGTTACAGAAGAGTTCAAGATTGAAAAAGGGACACGTCAGGGGTGTCCTATCTCCCCACTACTTTTTATATCGGTCCTGGAGGTTTTGCTTAATATGATTAGGAGGGACCAGTTGGTTAAAGGGATCCAGGTCGGAGCTAAACAATACAAATTGAGAGCATTTGCAGATGACCTAGTACTTACATTACAGGAGCCAGAAGCTAGTACGAAAAGAGTTTTGGAAATAATTCAAGAGTTTGGTCAAATGGCAGGATTTAAATTGAATAAGTTAAAGACTAAGGTATTGGAGAAAAATTTAACACAGGTTGAAAAAGAAAGGTTTCAGAATGAGACGGGGTTGACTGTGGTTAAAAAAGTGAAATACTTGGGTATAAATATGACAGCTAAGAATGTGAACTTATTTAAAGATAATTATGAAAAAACTTGGACAGAAGTGAAAAAAGATTTGGAGATTTGGTCAAACTTGAAGCTTTCCTTGTTAGGCCGAATTGCAGTTATAAAAATGAATGTATTGCCAAGAATGTTGTTTTTGTTCCAAGCATTACAAATAATGGATAAAATGGACTGTTTCAAGAAGTGGCAGAAAGATATATCTAAATTTGTCTGGCAGGGCAAGAAGCCCAGAATTAAATTTAAGATATTAACGGACTCAAAGGAAAGAGGGGGGTTTGCCCTGCCAGACTTTAAACTGTACTATGAAGCGGCAGCTTTCTGCTGGCTAAAAGATTGGCTGCTTCTTGAAAACACAGACATTTTGGATTTGGAAGGTTTTAACAATATTTTTGGGTGGCATGCATATTTGTGGTATGACAAGGTTAAAGCACATAAAAGTTTTAAAAACCATATTGTCAGAAAAGCACTATTAAATGTCTGGGTCAGATATAAAGATTTGCTGGAAAACAAAACCCCAAGGTGGTTGTCGCCAATGGAAGCTAAGGCAGTTAAAAAGTTAAATATGGAGTCGAAGTGGCCAAGATATTGGGAAATTCTGGAAAAGGAAGGGGACAAACTGAGATTGCAGAGTTTTGAGAAACTAAAAGGGAAGGTGAGAGATTGGTTGCACTATCACCAAATAAATGAAGTGTTTAAATTGGACAGTAAAATTGGCTTCCAGGTGGAAAAATCAAAATTGGAGACTGAATTGTTAGAATCCAGTACTAAGAATCTGTCAAAAATGTACAATTTGCTGCTGAAATGGAATACACAAGATGAAACGGTCAAATCAACTATGATTAAATGGGCTCAGGACATTGGTCATAATATTTTGTTTGCTGACTGGGAAAAGTTGTGGACCACCGGGATGAAATTCACGGCATGTAATGCCTTAAGAGAAAACATTATGAAAATGATTTATAGGTGGTACATAACCCCAGTCAAGCTTGCAAAGATTTACCATTTGCCTGATAATAAATGTTGGAAATGTAAAGAAAAGGAAGGTACATTTTTTCACCTTTGGTGGACGTGCCCGAAGATTAAGGCATTCTGGGAAATGATCTATAATGAACTTAAAAAGGTATTTAAATATACCTTCACTAAGAAACCAGAGGCCTTTCTCTTGGGCATTGTCGGCCAAGGGGTGTTAAAGATGGATATAACTTTCTTTATGTATGCTACAACAGCAGCTAGAATACTCATTGCAAAGTACTGGAAGACACAGGATCTACCCACACTGGAAGAATGGCAGATGAAGGTGATGGACTACATGGGCTTGGCAGAAATGACGAGCAGAATCCGAAACCAGGGAAGAGAAGCAGCAGAAGAAGAATGGAAAAAGTTTAAGGACTATCTAAAGAAATATTACAAAATTAATGAAAGTTAGAATGATGTTGGACTGGAAAGTAAAAGGTTACTATTAGTAATGGTTAAGACAAGGAGAATAAGGAAGATTAGCTTAAATTTAAAGTAAAATAAGGGAAGATTTGCTGAGTAATTGATTAGAATTTGGAATACAGAAAAGGGAGGCATGAGGAAGTCGAGGAAGAAAGGTTTAAGAAATTAGGATATGAAATGGTACTTGTTTTCTTTCTTTTTGTTTTATTTTTGTTATTGTTTGTTTATGTATTTGTTGTTGTTATGTATTATGTATTGTTTGTGTGATTATAAAAACTGTTTAATAAAAATATTTTTTTAAAAAAAGAGAAATGGAAGCAGAGGAAGTCGACGTCGACGAACCCATCGTGGGGGGGCCTGATCCCGCTGGCCGGTTGCACACCAGGGGGAGAGAACGGAAGCCAGCACTCACACCCCCAGCGCTGGAGCACCTGGAACCCACACCCGAAGAGGGGGAGGGGGGAAGGGGGGGCTTCGAGGGGGGGATGGATGTCAGAGGCTCAGGAGCAGAAGAGCAGGGGAGAGAGCAAATAGAGAGCGGAGGAGAGGAATCAGAGGGGAGCGTAGGGGAATATGACAGTGGACCGAGAGATTCCATGAGCTTCTCCAGCGAATCAGAAGATTCCCAGGAGGGGGCGCCTATGGTAAGGGCGAGGCGAATCCCAGGAGGGACGATCCATAAACAAGGAACCAGAGGGGAGTCCCAAAGGAGTAGCGGAGGAGTAGGGCCAGTTCCCCCGCCAGAGCACAGTGGGGGGGAAGAGTCACGTGAGTCAGGACCAGCTTCTCCTCCATCGGGGAGTGGGGAGACGGAGGGAAGGCCAGGTCCAGCTAGCCTCCCCGAAAGGGGGAGCAGTGACACAAGTGTAACGGTCAGAAGGAAAGTGGGAGGCTGCGCGCGCGCGCCAAGTTCAAATGTGGAGGAGCGCGGGACAGCAGAAAACCCGGATTGGGAGCCAGGTCCTAAAGCCCGAAAGAGAGGGGGGGAGGAGTCGGGAGAATCAGCGTCAGAAGAATCTCGGAGGGCTGAGACTCCGACTAGCAGAAGGACCCAGAGAAAGAAGGAACAGAGGAAGAGGTGGAGTAAGGCTAGAATCTTAAGCTGGTGTCAGGGGGGAGGAGATTCAGATGGGACTTCTACGGTCTGATGGATAGATGTAGCGTTGCGCGCTGCGCATCTGGAAATGAGACTGAACTTCAATAAAGACTTTTTAACTTGAGCAAGAAGCAGCGTTGGTCTTGTGTGAGCTGGGACCTCGGGCAGCGCTGACAGTAAGCCTTTTTTCAGAAACCATATATATTAATGTTATGTAGTTATGCATTGTAGTATGAATGAATTCTGTTTAGTATACTTTGTTTTATAGAATACATATAATAATGTTATGTTACTAAGCAAATTTAATAAAACAGTAAAAGGGGGAGAAAAGAAATCCAGAAGGCTGAAGCTGGTCGTGACCCTGAGAAAACCTCTGCTCCACAAAGCCCTCATGAAGGGCCTCTCCAGGTTTTGAGTCAGGCCAGGTGTGTCTTTGTGGCACTGTGGCTCCAGAGCACAGAAATAGACAGCAGAATCATTCAGCCTGGTGTTCATCAGGTACAAAGAGGTGGTTTTCTTCTTTTTGTCCAGGCTGATTGTGAAGTGCTCATGAAACTCAGTTCCAGTCTGGACCATCAAGTGTATAAACTGGAGCCGCCTGCCCAACTGCTGCTTGTACCACTGTAAGCTATATTCAGTTCCTTCGTAAGAGCAGTTGAGTTGCACAGGTTCTCCCTCCTTGACAGAAGCAAACTGGTCCTTCTGGGTCACAGAAGACTGGCCTGAAGTGCCTGGAACAGGAATTATGATTGAGAACATAAGAAGAGCCTGCTGGATAAGATCTATCATTATCATTATCATTCACCCTAAGTTCTCGGGATGGGTTAAAACAATTAAAACCCAGAACTAATAACAGTTTAAAACAAATAAGTATTAGTAGTAGTAATAATAATAATAGAAATAATAAATTAATTGCATTTATTCATTGCTTCCAGAAAGAAGAAGAAAACCTTACAAATACATAAAAACACAAACAGCGTGAAAATTCAAAATACAAAAAAACTACCAGCGCTTATCCAACAACAATATAAATATTATGAATATCAGAGAAATAATTATTTACGAAAAAGGAGGAGGAGGAGGAGGAGGAGGAAAGGGCTCAGTTTTCTTTAGCTTTAATGCAGGGCTGGAAAACCTCTGGCCTTCCAGATGTTCAGCTGGACCAAAACTACCATCATCTCTGATCAAGCCATGCTGGCAGCTGGGACTTGAAGCAGCAGCACCTGGAGGGTCAAAGGTCCCCTACACTTCTTTAACTGGGAAAAGTAGCCTAATTGAATCAACATTTACTCAAAAGTAAGTCTCACTGTGCCCAATGGGACTACGTACCGAAGTAAATGGGGTACAAGAAAATTGCAGCAAGCTAAGCCTATGTTACATTTTCATCAGATTGCATCTGTTGCCTTCCTAAAAGGAAGGATTTTAACCATATCTGCTCAAAAATAAATCCTTTTTAACTCGGTGGGATTTCCCCTCTGTTCAGTGGGAACGCTCTCTATTTCTCATTTTTCCAGTCTTAAATTCAGCATTCCACATTTAGCAGAAGAAAATGAGTGTTCCAGCAAAGTGCCAGTGAATTCTCAGTTTTACTCAATTTCTTTCTAACTTTCATCTTTCTTTCTGTTACATCCATTGAAGAATCTGAATAAATATGGGTAAGATTGGGTCATGCCTAGAGCCCTGAATCACGAATGAGCTGGGATCCAGCTGTGTTAACCCTTTACTAGAGAGAAAATACCTGTGGAGAGAGCCAGGAGCAAAGGAATGATGCATCTCACCAGGGTCTCCATCTTCTTTTGGGTGACAGATGTGATGAATGTGCCTCAGCGAGTTTTATTTGCAGCAAGGGCTGTGGCACAGACCACAAACTTGTGGGTGGTTTCATGTTCCTCTCTCATGGGACCCAAGAAAATAGCATACTTTTTATACACAACAGCGGCAGCTAGAGTACTGGTGGCCAAAAACTGGAAAAGCGAGGAGACAAATTAAATTTTGGGAATATATTGAACTAGCCAAGATGACAATGTCAATTAGAATGCAATCAAAACAAAAAATTAAGAAAGGAATGGAAGTGGGTTGAAGAATATATTGTATAAAATTACTTCAATATAAATCTCTGGATAAGTACTGACTGAGTTCTTTAAGCTAAGATGCAATGATTTTAAAATAGAGGACTGATCAATGTGATGAACAATTATGAACACAATGTTAGAGTTTTAAGGTAGCGAGAAGGATATCATGCATGTGGGTGAAGGAAGTCACATGGGTATTTGGGTAAGTGGTGAGTTGGGTATAATAAATAATAATAATAATAATAATAATAATAATAATAATAATAAAAACACAACTTTTATTTATATCCCGCCCTACCGAGACTGGGCTCAGGGCGGCTAACATCAGATATATAACATTGGTATAAAATCAAACAATAATTAAATTACCTCCTAAAAACAAGTCAGGATCAAAATAAAATCTAATTCTTTCCACAGGGTTAGGGTTGGGAACAATAAATGTTCATCAGGCCCAACGGTTTACGCTGTTCTTATATGGGCCTGTGAGAATGCTGGGAGGCCTCTTTCATACTAGTTCTTATACAAAAAGAGAAGGGTTAGTATAGGGTTAGATGTGGGAAATCCATATATATAATATGATACAGTGGTACCTCGGGTTAAGTACTAAATTCATTCCAGAGGTCTGTTCTTAACCTGAAACTGTTCTTAACCTGAAGCACCACTTTAGCTAATGGGGCCTCCTGCTGCCGTTGCGCCACCGGAGCCCGATTTCTGTTCTCATCCTGAAGCAAAGTTCTTAACCTGAAGCACTATTTCTGGGTTAGTGGAGTGTGTAACCTGAAGCGTATGTAACCTGAAGTGTATGTAACCTGAGGTACCACTGTAGATAAATAGGTACCGCTGCTGCAGGAAGGTAAACCGTGTTTCCGTGCGCTCTGGTTTCTGTCACGGTGTTCCGTTGCACCAGAAGCAGCTTAGTCATGCTGGCCACATGACCCGGAAAGCTGTCTGCGGACAAACGCAGGCCCCCTCAACCTGAACACTGCAACCCCTATAACAACTTCATAGTGAGTAACAGCACCTTTTTTTCTAGAAGAAAATGCTAATGTCCCTTGTAGGCAGGAGCATCAACTCCAGGGGGCCCAAAGCCAGGGCATCCAAAATGTTTACCCTGTGGGTGTTTGTCCTCCCCTCGCCTCCCACTGCCAGCGGCCACATACCGACACCGCTGTTTGTGGGTTGGGGAACTCTTGACTTCTCTACAGTTGGAATCAATGCAATCTGCATTGAGTCAATGAGATCAGTAGGTGGTAGCAGAGAGCCAAAATAAAAAACCAGTGAATAGCTGCCTATAGCATTTGACCTCAAACCAGGGATGGGAGGAATCTATTAGTTTCACTTTCTCTCCGTTTCTCATTTTTCCAGTCTTTCCACATCAGCCTGTGTGAATTATTCTGATTTCTTTTCTTTTTTAAAGTCTTCATGAAAATCTTGTCAGCATTTTAGTGCGTTTCTGTGTGTGATTTTGCCCAAGATATACATTTTTGCAAGCAGTTTCCTCTAACCTAATTATACATACGTTAAATATATTGTATGCACACGTTCCCCAAATGTGTACTTTCACTATTATTAACATAGTATATGTTATATAACAGATTTTACCTTCTTTGTAGTAGATTTGGTGTGCTGCTTATTTGATGTCAAGGTCTGAGGCTGCAATCCTCTACTCACTGGGAATAAGTCCCAACTCACTGGGAATAAATAATAATGCAGCCCTATACATAACTACTCAGACAATAAGCTTTACGTCTGAGTAGTTATGTATAGGGCTGCATTGTTATTTATTTATTTGCTTATTTACTTTCCTAGTTTATTTATTAAAATGTCTTCCATGCAGCGTTTCATGTTGATAGAACTTTCCAAGGTGCCTTACAATAAAAGGAACACAAAGAATTAACACCAAAACTACTTTACTAGCTACTCAATTAAAATTGGGAAATCATCTAAAACTTCTTAAATACAAAATGAATGCAAATTTATTCTTTTATTAACTCCTCCATTTAAGCTGTGTGTGTGTGTGTACATATGAAGAAATGTTGGAGGGTATGGTAAAGGTAAAGGTAAAGGGACCCCTGATCATTAGGTCCAGTCATGGCTGACACTGGGGTTGCAGCACTCATCTCGCTTTATTGGCCAAGAAAGCCGGTGTACAGCTTCTGGGTCATGTGGCCAGCATGACTAAGCCACTTCTGGTGAACCAGAGCAGCGCACGGAAACACCATTTACCTTCCCGCTGGAGCGGTACCTATTTATCTACTTGCACTTTGGGCTTTCAAACTGCTAGGTTGGCAGGTGCAGGGACCGAGCAATGGAAGCTCACCCCGTGTTGCGGGGATTCGAACCGCCGACCTTCTGATCAGCAAGCCCTAGGCTCTGTGGTTTAACCCACAGCGCCACCCGCGTCCCTCGGAGGGTATGGTAGGATGTCCCTATTTTCTTCAGATAAATGTTGGAGGGTATGGAATAGGACGTCCCTATTTCCATTGGAGAAATGTTGGAGGTTATGATAATTTATTACATAAATTTTCATCACAGAAATGTTGGTACCATACAGTGGTACCTCGTGTTATGGATGGGATCCGTTCTGGAGGCCCGTCCATAACGTGAAATGCCCGCAACTCAAAGTGCTGTGTCTGCGCAGGCGCGCAGAGCGATTTGGTGCTTCTGAGCATGTGTGAGTGGCGAAACCCAGTATTTCTGGTATTTCCAGGTTGCCACGGGATGTAACGCGAAAAGACGCAACATGAAACGGATGCAACACGAGGTATGACTGTATTACGTAAAACAGGACATTGCCTGCAGGTCCTACAATAATAATAATAATAATAATAATAATAATAATAATAATAATAATAATTTATTATTTGTACCCCACCCATCTGGCTGGGTTTCCCCAGCCACTCTGGGCGGCTTCCACAGACACCAAAAATACATTAAAATGTCACACATTAAAAACTTCCCTGAACAGGGCTGCCTTAAGATGTCTTCTGAATGTCAGGTAGCTGTTTATCTCTTTGACATCTGAAGGGAGGGCGTTCCACAGGGTGGGTGCCACTACCGAGAAGGCCCTCTGCCTGGTTCCCTGTAACCTCACTTCTCGCAATGAGGGAACTGCCAGAAGGCATTGATATTATTATGAGGTCTGGGGGTGGTAGGCTGCATGCCTGAGCCCCCTTTTTATTCCTGGATCCAGCATGGAGACAATTCCTGGAATAGCCAGGCTAGCTTCCTGGTGAGGTAATAGCCCCCTAAGTATGGGTCTCCAAGATAAAAAAAAAGGAAGTGCCTGACAGCAAATGGGTGAGCATAGGTGTAGGGTGCCTGGAGCTCTTGGGGCTCCAGCCTCCACAACATTCTCCATGAAGGGGCCGGGCACCCACAATTTTTTCTGCTGGGGCTGCACACAGCATGGGCGCATGCACACCCAACATCAGCATGCCCGCCGGCGCATGCACATGACATCAGCGCACCCGCTGATGTGCGTAGGTGATATCAGCATGCCACAGGGCATGCTGAAATCAGGCATGCACACCAGCAGGCAGGCCGACGTCCGATGTTCGTGCATGACCCTGGCACAAAAACGATATATACAGCATGTAGGCAAAACTGCAGTTGACCTACACACAAGTTTTAGAAACAGCAGATCAGCAATTGTGATGAAAATAACAATAATGGAGCAACTTGTTGCTAAACACTTTAATTCTGAGAACTGTAGCCTGTCGGACTTATCAATAATTGCTATAGAGATGCCAACAAAGAGGGAGAACATCTGGATTAACATGCTAGACATATTAACACCACACGGCTTCAACCTGGAGGATAGTATCAGCATTTCTTCAGCTCAGTGGATTGAAGGACTTCTGAGCTTTCCGTTCCAAAAGTTCAGTACATACTATTTTGGAAACAGCATCATTTGTATTGGAGCAACTCAGAGAGAGAGAGAGAGACTACAATATTTATTTTCTGTGATCCAGTTATGGCTCAAAGCTAATGTTTACTAAGTATTCAAGTGTCTGACATTAGGAACATTGATAAAGAAGATTTGTTTGACAACCATCCAATTTCAACTTGTATTTCTGCAGTTGCTAAGGGAAAGTGTTTCCATGTTAGCTTCTGATCCTCCACGGAGCTCATTAGAGGCACCCACAGGGATTTCCCAGCTCTGAACTTTGCTGAATCCTTAATTGTCTCATTTGGTGCTAATGGCTTTGGGGTCATGCAATCCCCCCTGTCTAATTAAACAGTGCCTGTAATTAGAGCCCTCCCCGGTGTCTAGTTAGGCAAGGCCTTGGGAGCGGCACCAGTGTTTGAATGCTTAAGGAGAGAATTCAATGCCCCGTGCAATTTATGGCACAGCCGAAATGGAGGCGAGCCAAAGTCAAATCAAACAGTTTGAACTCCTGCCGTTCCCTCCTGGCCAATTACAGTGTTAACAGGTAACAATAGGTATATTCGAGAGGCAGCTGCGTGGTTCCTATGCTTCGTGCACTCTCTGCAAGCAAGCAGTGGAATTAATCTTCCAATTACACCAATCAGAGAGGTCACTCGATTGACTTCATTAGCACGGCAACCGCACGGAATTCCTTCCCCCTGTGGCTTTCGCTCTCCAATGAAATGAGCAAACGCTAAGCAGATGCTGAGGACAGGGGAAAGGGTATCATGTAACATTTCCGAAGCAAATGGACTAGGGAGGCATGCTGGGGAATGAAAAACAAATGCCTTTGCTTCTCTTGGAAATGCTGCTGGCTCAGTAGCTCAGTGGTAGGGCCTCTGCCTTGTATTCAGGAGGTCACAGGTTCAATCCCCTGTGGGAAGGGCTGGGAGAGGTCCCTCCCTCAAACTCTGGAAAGTCTCTGCCAGAGAAGATACTGAGCGAGGTGAACCAGTGGTCTGACTCAGTGTACGGCAGCATCATGTGTTCCCATGTGTTGGCATGCTTAAGGGATAAAACTAGTGAGGAAACAGGAAATAGAAATATTCCAGGATAAGAGCATTGGAAAAACCCTGGTGGATCAAGCCAATCGAGTAGTCTAGCAACATCTTCTCTCAGCAAGCCAACCAAATGACTATGGGAAGCCTGCAAGCAGAAACTGATCACAATACCACTCTCGCCACCTTTGATTCTCTGCAACTGCCAATCAGGGGCATCTGACAATGGAGTCAGGGGCTTCTTACCCATAGACGTTAGTTGCGCGGGGCACCAGGGCGCCAGATTTTGGAGGGCACCATAGGCTGAGTGTCTGGGAAGGAGTATCAGGGCGCACTCCCTTCTCCACTCCTTTCCTCTCAGGGTACATCCTGGCATGCCCTGTGGAATCTGATCTCCCACACTATCGTTCCTGAGAAGCGGCATGCCTGTTGAACAATTTCCTCAATGCCCTTTCCACTTCCTTATTCCTCAGTGTGTATATGAATGGGTTCAACATGGGAGTGATCATGGTTTGGAACACAGCCAATGCCCCATAGGTGGAGGCACTTGAAGATGGACGCAAATATATAAAGACTGGAGGCGCATACTGGAGCAGCACCACTGTAAGGTGAGCACTGCAAGTGGAGAAGGCCCGCCGCCTCCCCTCTGTTGTTCGGATTTTCAAAATGGCGGATGCTATGTAGGCGTAGGAGATACATATGAGCACAAAGCAGCCGGCAGCCACAGCGCCAATGTTGGCCAGTGTGACGACATAATTCACAGCTGTGTCGGCACAGGCTAGTTTGAGCACTGGTGGTATGTCACAAAAGAAGTAGTCCACTTGGTTGGGACCACAGTAGGGCAGACGGAACGTCAGGCTGGTATGGATAGCAGCGTGAAAGGAACCAGTGAGCCAGGTCCCAGCTGTGAGACCAGAGCAGACCCTCCTGTTCATGAGTGTACTGTAGTTCAGCGGGCGGCAGATGGCAAGGTAGCGGTCATAAGCCATGACAGTGAAAAGGAAGCACTCGGCGCTCGCCAAAAAGTGGTAGGAATAGAGCTGGACGATGCAGCCTCCAAAGGAGATGGTTCTGTAGCTGGACCTTAGGAAGCCCGCCAAGACTTTGGGCACTGTGACAGAGGAGAGACAGGTTTCTATGACAGAGAGGTGACAGAGGAAGAAGTACATGGGGAGACTATGGAGCTGGGGTTCAAACAAGATGGTGATCAGGATGAGGAGGTTCCCCAGGACAGTCAACGTGTAGATGGCCAAGAAGATGAGGAAGAAGAGAAGGGGGAGTTCGGCTGTGTTTGGCAGCACCCCCAGGACAAAGACCGTCACAGTTTGGTTGGCAGTGTCCATCTGATAGCACAGGAGGCAAGGAACAAAGCAAGCAATCAGAACCGAAGGACAAGACAGGATCACAGGATACCCGAAGGATGCAACAACATGCCCAGACCTTGAACAATTCTTAACTGAAACAGACTGCCTTCTCCTTCTTGACCCAGCCTGGGTGGGTATGCTCAGTCTAAGGTTTGAGGATATTAAATTATCTAGGCAGCAGTTGCAACATGCAATTCAGTGGCTCACTACATGGGACAGCAGCACATATACACTAAGGTTGGCAGTCTGAGCCCTGCAGCTTCTAACAAGAAGAAAAGTAAATTAGTCATTCAAAGGAAGAAAAGAAAAGAAAATTGTCAGGCTCATTGCATTTTCTCTGTCTTTGTCTCAGCCTCTGCTCTTCACACATTCCCTCTACGTGTGGAAATGCCTACAGGTTTGCATTTAAATGATAGTCTCACAACCTAAAACTTGGAGAGTATGCTATGGGGAGGCCACAAGCAGGACCTGAGTGCAGCAGCACTCTTCTCTCCTGCAGCTCCCAGCCACTGGAATTCAGGAAGAGATATTGTTAGGAGAACCTGACCTCCAGTGTTGTTTAGGTACTTGAACCATCATCTAGAGAGCTTCCCAGAAGGAGAATACACACATATCTTAATAGAAGCATAGCTTTTGCATTCAGGTACACTCACCTCCTGTAAAGCTGCAGTGCTATGTTGAATGTAGGCATTGTTTTCAATGTGGCACAGTTCCTGAGTGTCCACCAGTCTATATACTTGCACAGTCCAAACCACAGGAGGAAGGATATGCTCCATAGGGGCCTGAGAGGCCTTTGGCTGATGCCCAGGGGATATCAGGAATGTTCCCTCCTTCACTGGATAACCCCAAGTACAGTGAGACAGGGAGGAAAACTCCCATTTCAGTGGGAGCGGTTGATGCTGAAGGTTTCACTGACTCATCATAATAATTTTTTAACCATAGGAAACTAATGGGCAAGGAGAAAGTCTAGCCAGCAACTTTCTCCCTGCCTCAATCCATGTGCATTGAGCTCTTCGTGGGGCTGGGCAGTGGGAGACCTTGGCACCTCAAATTTCAGCAGCACTCTGTGTGATGCCAAAATTCAGTGTGCCCCCCACTTCTTCCCTTCCATTCTACATCATAGTTGTGGCGCTCGCAAGGCTCTGTGCCCAGTTCGAAAAACTGGTCATGTTTCCTTAAACCCATCTCTGGGCTGAGGAGCATTCAGCATCTGTTCCCCCTCCTCTCAGTTTGAAATGATACAACCTTGAAATGAGAGGATGCAGTTTGGTTATATCCAGAACTGTACTTGGCAAAACTGCTTGCCCTGCTCCCCCGCCCCCCCCCCCCCCGCGCGCGCGCACCAGACCAAGAACAATGGAACATGCTGTTGGGTTTCCGAAGACCAGTTTTGAAATCTCAAAATTCCATAGTGCTTCTTGTGTGAGGCTCTTAATTTATAAAGCCCTGTGCAAGTTGGGTCCGGGATAGCTTAAGAACTCCCTGAGCCAGTGTGGTGTAGTGGTTAAGAGTGGTAGACTCGTAATCTGGTGAACTGGGTTCACGTCTCTGCTCCTCCACATGCAGCTGCTGGGTGACCTTGGGCCAGTCACACTTCTTTGAAGTCTCCCAGCCCCACTCACCTCACAGAGTGTTTGTTGTGGGGGAGGAAGGGAAAGGAGATTGTTAGCCGCTTTGAGACTCCTTCGGGTAGTGATAAAGCGGGATATCAAATCCAAACTCTTCTTCTTCTTATCTTCCTACCTCAATCATTGAGATTACCCAGAGGGCATGGTTGTCATTCCTTACGCTACAGTGGCCCTGCTGGCTTCAATCAGAAGTCGGGCATGTAGGCCTCACTTGCACTGTACATTTAAAGTGATATCAAAGCACTTTAAACAGCCATGGCTTCGCCCAAAGAATCATGGGAATTCTGCTTTATTGAAGGTGCTGAGCATTGTTAGAAGACCCCTATTGCCCTCACAGAGCTACCATTCCCAGAGTGCTTTAACACTCAGTCCCTCTTCTCATCGACTGCTGAGAATTGTAACTGGGAGAGGAAAGGGGGTTTCCTACCAACTCTCAGTTCCTTGAGGAACTAGAGTTCCCAGGATTCATTGGAGGAAGGCAAGGCAGTTTAAAGTGGTATCATACTGCTTGAAATGTATAGTGCAGATTGAGCTGGCTGCCACTGGATGAAGGAATCAAACTCAGACTATGTATATATCCATATATCTCAAATCGGAACAGTGGAAAGCAGGGAAGTGTTATAAATTAGGTGCCATGCAGGGCTAAACAAGCTAGGACGCATATCCAAACAAGTGACACACACTCTGTTAAGTATAATTGTTTAATTCACACTGAAATAGAAATTGCTTGTATGTATATTACTAAAGGTTTAACATTGGTTTATTGCCCTGATCATAATTATGTTACATAGTTAAGAAGAGAAACCTATGCTTGCATAAGAATATGCTTTATGAAATTATTTGGATGTATCATTAATTGTTTTTGTACCTATTTTGAAGACGTTCTGGTTAGTAAAGCTTTGAATCATAATGATGGGTCTGGACAATTTTTAATCCCAAAGGAATGAGCTTTTATATATCCAATTGCTTCATGCATGCACAATATTAATATGTGCAATACCCCCTGAAATGACTGTCTCCCAGTCTGATATGGAGATGCCTGGGATTCAACCTAGGAACTTCTGCATGCAACGCAGATGCTCTACCACTAAGCTATGAAGCCGCATTCTGTAGGATACTGTCAGCAGCTCCTGGCTGTTTGCCCCAGGAAAGTGTCAGCTTCGCCTTTGAGCCAGTGCCACTGACTGGGCTCAACCTCTTCAGCCCCGACTGGGCCAGGCGAGCTGGAAAGAACTTCCAGAGACCTTCCACGCAGGAAGCAGGTCTAAGTGCTGTGGACTCACAACTCAGAGCTGTGAGCACCAAACTCACTTCCAGTAGTCAGCGGAGCACAGCAGAGCATGAACCACACGAACGACAGCTTCTGTAGAATAACTTCTTTTATCCTCTACAGCTACTATACAAACTAACTACAGACTAAATGGAGACGCTGGACTGGACTGAGTGTTACTGCTGCATGAGCAACGACCTTATCTATACACAGATAACACTCAGACTCCCCCTTTGAAGTCAGGCTGGAGCGGAATAAGTAATGAGCTAAATCCGCCCCCTCCTTTCTGAAACATCAGCAGATTCTTGCAATGGGAGGGGTGAAACATCCTCAGAAAGTATAAAGACAGGGGAAGGTTCTTACCATTTTAAAAATTCAATAATTACAGAGAGAGGCTAGAGAACCCAGCCTCTTGGATAATGGTGTTGTCCCGAGTGAATCTCCACCCCCCGTATCTCCCACTTCTTCATTCGTCACTTCCACAGCTGCTGCTACGTGCCCTCTGTCTTTGAGCTCTTTGCGCTCCTACTTTTAAGGCTCACCGGGTTCTAGGAGAGGGGAGTCTGGAAGGCTTTCCAATGACACCGTGTCCGTCAGCTGTCGCCTCGCATCCTCCTCCTCCTCTCCCATTATCTCCCAACTTTTTCCCTCATCTGCCTCTGAGCTGTGACCTCCGGGTTGCAAATCTAAACTGTCTTCCTCTTCCTCCTCCCTGGAAGGGTCAGGCTGAGGAGGTGGTCTCTGCCATTCCCCCTCTGCCCAGTCCCTGACACATTCACACCATGCATTTAAAGCACCATGATACACCAGTCATGCCTTCCCCCCCAAAAATTCTGGGAGCTGTAGTTTGCTAAGGGTGCTAACCCCTTTTCCTCTCACAAAAGCTACAGTTCCCAGGATTCCCTAGGAAGACAGGGTGTTGTAAAAACTATTGCAACAACTGTAGTTTGGTGAGGGGAATAGGAATAAACTGCTGTGTCATTGTAGCCTTAACCTTGAGCACTTAGGTAAAGATGTAAAGGGGACCCCTGACCATTAGGTCCAGTCATGACCAACTCTGGGGTTGCGGCGCTCATCTCACTTTATTGGCCGAGGGAGCCGGCGTACAGTTTCCGGGTCATGTGGCCAGCATGACTAAGCCGCTTCTGGCGAACCAGAGCAGCGCACGGAAATGCCGTTTACCTTCCCACCAGAGCGGTACCTATTTATCTACTTGCACTTTGATACGCTTTCGAACTGCTAGGTTGGCAGGAGCAGGGACCGAGCAACAGGGGCTCACCCCGTTGTGGGGATTCGAACTGACTTCAAATTAGGCAATTGTAGACACACACACATCTCAGGAATCTCACTGTGATGTTTCGGATATGGCTTTTGCTTCAGATCCTAGCAACACCTATAAAGAGAAGGCATACCACAGCTAAGAGTAAGAGTAAGAACATTCAAATCACTCACTACTATATTGTATGAAAGTTGGACCACTCAGGTTCTGTTGCTCTACGTGTTTTTGCTTCTGGTCATGCCACCACTGGAATGTGTCCCTAAGAGGTTTTCACAGATGGGACTGTGGCCCTCATGTTGAAAATGGTCCCCCAACCCCTCTTCTATCCCAGTCCAATAAATCTGCTCCTAAATTTGTGCAGAGCTTATCCACCCTGCGGAATCTGACTGCCCAAACTATCGTTCCTGAGAAGTGACATGTCTCTTGAATGATTTCCTCAATGCCCTTTTCACTTCCTTGTTCCGCAATGTGTATATGAACGGGTTCAGCATAGGAGTGATGATGGTGTAGAAAACAGCCAGAGTCCCATAGGTGGAGGCACTTGAAGATGGACGCAAGTATATAAAAACTGGAGGTCCATAGTAGAGCAGCACCACTGTAAGGTGAGCACTACAAGTGGAGAAGGCCCGCTGCCTTCCCTCCGTTGTTCGGATTTTCAAAATGGCAGATGTGATGTAGGCATAGGAGATACATATGAGCACAAAGCAGCCGGCAGCCACGGCACCAATGTTGGCCAGTATGACGGCATGGTTCACAGCTGTGTCGGCACAGGCTAGTTTGAGCACTGGTGGTATGTCACAAAAGAAGTAGTCCACTTGGTTGGGACCACAGTAGGGCAGACGGAACGTCAGGCTGGTATGGATAGCAGCGTGAAAGGAACCAGTGAGCCAGGTCGCAGCTGTGAGACCAGAGCAGACCCTCCTGTTCATGAGTGTACTGTAGTTCAGCGGGCGGCAGATGGCAAGGTAGCGGTCATAAGCCATGACAGTGTAAAGGAAGCACTCGGTGCTTGCCAAGAAGTGGAAGGTATAGAGCTGGACAATGCAGCCTCCAAAGGAGATGGTTCTGTAGCTGGACCTTAGGAAGCCTGCCAAGACTTTGGGCACTGTGACAGAGGAGAGACAGGTGTCTAGGAATGAGAGGTGGCAGAGGAAGAAGTACATGGGGAGACTATGGAGCTGGGGTTCGAACAAGATGGTGATCAGGATGAGGAGGTTCCCCAGGACAGTCAATGTGTAGATGGCCAAGAAGATGAAGAAGAAGAGAAGGGGGAGTTCGGCTGTGTTTGGCAGCACCCCCAGGACAAAGACTGTCACAGTTTGGTTGGCAGGGTCCATCTGATAGCACAGGAGGCAAGGAACAAAGCGAGTAATCTGAACCGAAGGGCAAGACAAGATCAAAGGATAACCAAAGGATGTGCGAACATGCAAGTTGCAGCATGCAGTTCAGTGGCTCACCACAAGGGGAAGTTATATATACAGTGGTACCTCGGGTTAATGGGACGCGGGTGGCGCTGTGGGTAAAAGCCTCAGCGCCTAGGGCTTGCCGATCGAAAGGTCGGCGGTTCGAATCCCCGCGGCGGGGTGCGCTCCCGCTGCTCAGTCCCAGCGCCTGCCAACCTAGCAGTTCGAAAGCACCCCCGGGTGCAAGTAGATAAATAGGGACCGCTTACTAGCGGGAAGGTAAACGGCGTTTCCGTGTGCTGCGCTGGCTCGCCAGATGCAGCTTGTCACGCTGGCCACGTGACCCGGAAGTGTCTGCGGACAGCGCTGGCCCCTGGCCTCTTGAGTGAGATGGGCGCACAACCCCAGAGTCTGTCAAGACTGGCCCGTACGGGCAGGGGTACCTTTACCTTTACCTTTTTACCTCGGGTTAAGTACTTAATTCGTTCCGGAGGTCCGTACTTAACCTGAAACTGTTCATAATCTGAAGCACTACTTTAGGTAATGGGGCCTCCTGCTGCTGCTGCGCCGCCGGAGCCCGATTTCTGTTCTTATCCTGAAGCAAAGTTCTAAACCTGAAGCACTATTTCTGGCTTAGTGGAGTGTGTAACCTGAAGCGTATGTAACCTGAAGCGTATGTAACCCGAGGTACCACTGTATACACAAAGGTTGGCAGTATGAGCCCCGCAGCTCCTAACAGGAAGAAAAGTAATTTAAGCATTCAAATGATGAAAGAAAATATTAATTGTCAGGCTCGTTTCATTTTCTCTGTCTCTGTCTCTGTTTCTTTATCCATTCCTTCTCCCTCTCCCTCCCTCCCTCTCCTCCTTTTTCTCTTTTAACTGCCATGGGTATTTATTGCTAACCCTGATGACTAGGTTCCACCTTCACTGTTGGAGGAAGGATGCTTCTGAATTCCACTTGCTTGAAATCACAAGTAGGGAAAAGTGCTGCTGCATGGAAGTCCTTGCTTCCTAAGCTTCTCTTAGGCATCTACTAACTTGGCCACCATCATATCAGGATGCAGGACTAGAATTTGACATTTGGCTATTTTTACAAAAATAACGAAACCTCAAACTCAAAATTTAAAAGAAGATGTCATGTTTTCTTGATGGATATTAAAGTGTTGAGGTTTAAAAGTAAACTTCCTGAATTTCCAGGAATTTCCCTAGATTTCATCAGTGTTTATAACGTTGTAAAATAAAAGTCAATTTTAGAAGAATTAAATTCTCTGAAGTTTTGGAGGGGGACACTTTCTTCCTTTTGTCACAGCTGCTTTTTACAGATCTCTGTCTGCAAGCTCACAGCACATTTTCCGGACAAGCATACAATGGGAACAAGCATTGCTTTCTACTGAACTAGCTTGCTGCTAGTCTGGATCCGTTTTAATTTTTTAAAATCATTTTAAAACATAAAAACATCCAAAGGCCTATCTGGTCCAGCATTCTGTTCTTACAGTCAACTGGAGGCCTATGAGACCTGAGTGCAGCAGCACTCTTCTCTCCTGTAGCTTCCAGCGACTGAAATTCAGAAAGAGATGTTCTAGCAGAACCTGCTCCCCAATGCTATTTAAGGAATTAGCCACCAGCTAGAGAGCTTCCCAGAAGGATATGTGCATATCTTAATAGAAGCATAACTTTTGCATTCAGATACTCTCACCTCCTGTAAACCTGCAGTGTGATGATGAATATAGACATTGTTTTCAGTGTGGCACAGTTCTTGAGTGTCCACCAGCCTATATACTTGCACAGTCCAAACCACAGCCTTCTAGAGGAGGGATACACTCCATGGGGGCCTGAGAGGGCCTTGGCTGATGCCCAGGGAGTATCAGAGATGGTCCAACCATTACAGGGGCAATCTCGACGCTCTCTTCCTTTCGCCCAACGCAACTGACACAGCAACATTGTGCCGCTGAAATCGGCACGGGTGTAACCAGCTAGGACAAATATAACAGTTTCCTCTGGGTATTCTAGCAGGATCACTTCACTAATTCCCCCTGTTGAGAGACAGAAGCTTCCTTTTCCTAGCAAACACAGGGGAGGGAGAACTTTTACATAGCAAAAGCTACATTCCCTCTGGGTTTACAGGGGCCATACTCCAGTATGGCAAAGGTAGACACAGCCATGGATGTGAGTTTTACCTTTGTAAAGGTAAAGGTAAAGGGACCCCTGACCATTAGGTCCAGTTGTAGCTGACTCTGGGCTTGCGGCGCTCATCTCGGTTTATTGGCCGAGGGAGCCGGCATACAGCTTCCGGGTCATGTGGCCAGCATGACTAAGCTGCTTCTGGTGAACCAGAGCAGTGCACGGAAACGCCGTTTACCTTCCCGCCAGAGCGGTACCTATTTATCTACTTGCACTTTGACGTGCTTTCAAACTGCTAGGTTGGCAGGAGCTGGGACCGAGCAATGGGAGATCACTCCATCGTGGGGATTCGAACCATTGACCTTCTGATCAGCAAGTCCCAGGCTCTGTGGTTTAACCCACAGTGTTACCCGCGTCCCACAGCGCCACCCGCGTTTACCTTTGTACAATAAGTTAATTTCTGCACATGCTTGTGTGCCTCACTATATCCTATTAGGCTGTCTGACGTTATGATTTTTTATTATGCTTTAATCATTGATGCTCTGTAATGTGTTTTTAATGTACACTGCCCTGGGATCTTCTGATAAAGGCTGAAATATAAATTGTAATCATCAACATCACCAATATCATCATTAGTGCCATGAAACTCAATCCCATGAGACACAACGATAAACTCCAACTTTGATGAGTTTAGATTAGAGAGATTCATGGAGGATAAGGTTATCAGTGGTCACAAACCCTGATGGCTATGTTTCATCTCCACTGTATGAGTCTTAATTCCAGCTGCTGGAAAGTACAGGAGGGGAAAATGATGTTGCACTCAGTCCCTCCTTGAAAACTTCCCATGGGTGGCCACTGTGAGAACAGGATGCTGGGCTAGATGAAACTCTGCCTGAACCAGCAGGGCTCTCATTGTATTCTCCATTCAGGCAAGCAAGGAGCATTATCAGAGCTCCCTGTCACATTCCAACCAGGCAAGAGGAGAGTATGGAGTAGGGCTGATCAGGGGTGTGGCTTGAGAAAGGGGGTGTGGCCTAGACACATGGGCAGAGGAGGGAGGGAGGACACCCACCTGTCCTGTTCCAGAACTGAACTACCTGCAACACGATTGGTCAGTTCACAGAAGCCACACCTATCACTCAGTCAGGTTGCCAGTTGCATTGCTAGAATGCGCTATAACGTCACCCAAGTGACCCCAGTGAGCACCTCAGTTTCAAATATTCTGATTATTTCTACTTTTAGTAGAAATTTTATTTACTTGAAATTTTATTTTATTTACTTGATTTAAGGGGGCAGAGGATTGCATTTGGTCCTGGGTCCCGAGGTTCCCACCCCTACTATAACATTTACCAGGGAGTAAGTCCTGTACGCGGGTGGCGCTGTGGGTAAAAGCCTCAGCGCCTAGGGCTTGCCGATCGAAAGGTCGGTGGTTCGAATCCCCGCGGCGGGGTGCGCTCCCGTTGCTCGGTCCCAGCGCCTGCCAACCTAGCAGTTCAAAAGCACTGGCGGGAAGGTAAACGGTGTTTCCATGTGCTGCGCTGGCTCGCCAGATGCAGGTTTGTCACGCTGGCCACGTGACCCAGAAGTGTCTGCGGACAGCGCTGGCCCCTGGCCTCTTAAGTGAGATGGGCGCACAACCCCAGAGTCTGTCAAGACTGGCCCGTACGGGCAGGGGTACCTTTACCTTTACCTTTAAGTCCTGTACTCCTCTACCACCACCTCCACACACCCCTTCATTTGTCCTGCTTTGCACATTGAGTTTTTTTGCCTAGCAGGAATGTGTCATCAGACTCTTATAGTGCCATCTTGCTTCTCTGGACGGATAAAGAAGTGTGTGTGTGTGTGTACACAAAGCTTACTGTATAAGACTAAAATTTGCGTACGTTGCTCCGCTGACTCTGGCCAGTCGCCCAAAGGAGTTGCAGCCAGGTTGGGGGAAGGGGTGATGAAGAAGCCAAAGCAAATTGGTTCAGCCTGCTTGAGGATTTTATATCTTCCTCCCACCCCAAAGTTAAGAGCATTGGTAGCCTTTGTGTTGCTGCAGTTGTACAGCTTGAGCAGGTGAGAACTTGGTGAGAAATGTTTGTTGAGTTCTGCCATGGGTGGTGCTTATTCCCATCAGAAGCGTGAATCTTGGAAGGCCGCCTCCCTGCCATGCAGCCCATTTCCACTTGGCCTGGGAGCACAGGGCCCTGACTGACTTCAGCTACAGAACCTGAGGCTGCTAAATGGACTCTTGGGCTGGGGTATTGTTTATGGGCTTTGTTTGCTGTTACTGTTATACCAAAAAAAATCTTTACTTTAGATCTTATTATGTGGAAATTGTTTAATTTGGTTGTGTATTTTTGTGTATTTTGTGACTGGTTTTGTTATGTCAGAACTGTGTGGGGTTTTTCCTAGTTGTAAGCTACCTTGAGCATGGTTTCAACTATGGAAAGGTGGCATACAAACAAAATTACATATATACACACACATGACTTTACATGTATGCCCCCTTTGCACAGTTAAAACCATGCTCAATGCAACTTACATTTTTTTTAAAAAAAACGCATACCTACAACATAACAAAGTAGTCATAAACATTTAAAAATTACCCAGCCAAATAGAACAATTTCCATATAAATCACAAGATCTAGAATAAAGATACAGAAAAACCAACAGCACCCCCACAACAAACCCCGGCCCCATATGTATGGGGAAGTTGATTCATCCCACATTCCCTTTGCCGTGTGCCCACCTTTAAGAAAACTGATTAGCTAGAAACATTCTTTAGATCACCCAAGATTCTTGTTCACCACAGACACCATTGGAAAATGAACACATTTCTATTATGCACCAACATAGTATAAGATAGCATTCCCCATATTGTCTGAGTGAACACAGCTAATGGCCAGTGAAATCCTATTAGCTGCCCAGGTAATCATTCAATTGGTGAGGACATCTTCCTGCTCCACAGCTTTCTTAATGCACACTTCATCTCCTTGTTCCTCAATGTATAAATGACGGGATTCAGAAGTGGGGTTACAGTGGTGTAGAACACAGCCACCACTCCATCCAATGGGTCTTCAGACCCTGGCCTCAGATAGATGAACACCAGGGGAACATAGTAAGTTATGACAACTGTGATGTGAGCAGCGCAAGTGGAGAATGCTCGGCGGCGTCCCTCAGCACTACGGATCCTCAGGATTGCAGAGATGATGTACACGTAGGATGTGAGGATGAGGAAGAAGCAGGTCATGGCCAAGAAGCCAATGTCTACAAAGGTCACCATCTCGTTGAGTGCCGTGTCAGCACAGGCCAGCTTAAGCACAGCTGGGATGTCACAGAAGATATAGCCCACTTGGTCCCCGTGGCCATAGGGCAAGTGGAAGGTGAGAGTGGTCTGTATCATAGAGTGCAAGGAGCCCCCAAACCAGGTCCCAAAGGAGAGGCAGAGGCAAGCTTTATGGTTCATAATAGTGCCATAACGGAGCGGCTTGCAGATGGCCAGGAAGCGGTCATAGGCCATGACAGTATAGAGGAAACATTCAGTGCAGCCCAGGAAGTGGAAGAAGAAGAGTTGAGTCACACAACCACCAAAGGAGATGACCCCACCACCTTCAAGAAACCCAGCGACCACCTTGGGTACCACCACTGAGGAGACAGTCATATCCAAGAAGGACAAGTGGCAAAGGAACCAATACATGGGTTTGTGAAGCCGGGGCTCAAATGCCACTGCCAAGAGGATCATGAGGTTTCCTATGAAGGTGAGCAGGTAGATGAGCAAGAAGAAGAGGAACAAAGGGACTCGTAGCTCACGGGGATAAGGAAACCCGACAATGATGAAATGGTACTGTCCCGTTTGGTTTTCACACTCCATGTAACTTACTGTTTACCTTAGCGTTGTTAATGATTAGACTGCAAAATCCAAACAAGGGAAAGAAGGGGTTGGCATGCCACATCAACTGCTCAATTCTGGATAAAATTACTTGTAACCACTTAGGTTATTTCTAGGAGATAAAATGAAAGTACAGATAAAATTAATATTGCGGGTGGGTGGCAGATTCCAAACCGTACCCTCAATATTCACATGGAATATCAAACATCTAGACCATTAGTTATATGAATTTCAAACTAGGTGTTCAAGTTTTTAGTTGGACTGCTATGCTCAGAGGTTAATTTTGCTGAAAATCATAGTAAAGATAAAGGTAAAGGGACCTCTGACCATTAGGTCCAGTCGCGGACGGCTCTGGGGCTACGGCGCTCATCTCGCTTTACTGGCCGAGGGAGCCGGCATACAGCTTCCAGGTCATGTGGCCAGCATGACTAAGCCACTTCTGGTGAACCAGAGCAGCACACGGAAATGCTGTTTACCTTCCCACTGGAGCAGTTTCTATTTATCTACTTGCACTTTGACATGCTTTCAAACTGCTAGGTTGGCAGGAGCAGGGACCGAGCAACGGGAGCTCACCCCTCATTGCAGGGATTCGAACTGCTTACCTCCTGATCGGCAAGCCCTAGGCTCTGTGGTTTAGACCACAGCACCACCCGCATCCCCCACAGCGCCACCTGCATTCATAGTACTGATTGCCAAATAGATCATAGTACTGATTGCCAAATAAAGTTGTTTGAGCTGTAAGAGTAGGTTGTTTTGCTTTGTTTTTTTGTAAGGATTTCATTTTTCACTAGCAGGTTTTTGTATTATAGCTTTGTATAGTAGCCAAAACACAAGTTAATTTTTTTGTAACTCCAATTTCAGAAGACCTTGGCTACAACTGAAAGCAGAAGTTGTCTCTGAAACTTAATACAGGGGTACCTCGGGTTAAGTACTTAATTTGTTCCGGAGGTTCGTTCTTAACCTGAAACTGTTCTTAACCTGAAGCACCACTTTAGCTAATGGAGCCTCCTGCTGCCGCCGCGCCGTTGGAGCATGATTTCTGTTCTCATCCTGAAGCAAAGTTCTTAACCCAAGGTACTATTTCTGGGTTAGCGGAGTCTGTAACCTGAAGCGTATGTAACCTGAAGCGTATGTAACCCGAGGTACCACTGTATCATCTCTGTTTACTCACTCCAGCTATTCTCCAGGAATTACATAAAACAGGTCTCATTTTCAATCCCAGGCATCTCTGGGTAGGTCTGGGAGAGACCTCCTGCCTAAAACCCCAGAGAGCCACCCAGGTCTGACACAGAACATAACAGCTCTGTATGATCCTAAGAAACAAAAATGACACTGGCTTGCGGTACAAATTGGCTTGGCACACCAATCTTACAAGCAATGCTGAAATTCAGTCTGGGAGGCAATTCTGAAACAAGTATTCTCATATCCAGAATTTGCAAAACAATTTGAATTTGGAATGTGTCCATTTTGGTTCCATCTCTTTCTTAAAGATGGAAGGTGAATTAATATTCACTCAGAAACAGAATATATCCCTTGGTTCAGACCCTGAAATCTTCACCTGCAGAAATAATCTCAGGAAACAGAGATGGGGGAAATCAATACTGGCCTGAGACTTTGGGGAGCTGACGCTAGTCTTCATCATAGACAGTGCTAGGCAAGAAAGGATGATAGTCTATCTCAGCAGAATGGCGTTTCCTAGGTTCTGAAGCTCAATAGTTCTAGATATTGACAGTTTTCAGAGACAACACCAAATTGTGGTATGGTGTTTCAAGAATGTACACACATCTTCCCTTTCTCTCCTCTGGTATAGGCATAAGGAGAAGATAAGATGCTTCAGGTTCTTTCAGGTTCTGATTTAGAGTAACCAATGTTTAGTGTGCCTTACATTCCTGTGCCATCCAAACTCCTTAACTGTGGTTAATGATAGTTAGGAAAAACCTAGTTGGTTATTAATTGATGCTTTTGTTGTTATTTAAATTTAATTAATAAATTATTATTTATTAAATTTGCATCAGCTGTGGTTTGTCATTGGCTTGTTTCTATTGATAGATAAGAGTAACTACAGTTTGCCCAGGTTTTGATGGCACAGCAAACTGCGGTTAATCAAAACTTCTCCTCACAGTGGCAAAGGAGAGAAGAGCATGCAGAACTGGAGAAAACTAGCAGGACTGGCATTCAGACATTCAGGATAAACAGCAAATGGCACCTTAAACAGCTGCTTGAGATGACTGTCCACTCCACCTGATAGCAGGGCTGGTCCTGGTGCTAGTTTATGTCTCATAATGCTTAACTATGTTGAACTCATCCCATCACGAAATCTTACCTTTCTGCTTGATGTAATGTCAGATGTTCTGTAGCCTGCTGAAATTGAAGCTCTCTTTATTTTATGCCGCAGTCCTTTTCAGTGTTTCCTTAGTCTTCCTTCTCTGCATTTCAAGACAGTCACCACTCTTAAACATAAAGTCGATGCCAAGGTGAGAAAAGAACTCCAATCCTTTCTCAACTTAGGCTTGTTCACATGTTACACTGAACAGAGGTAGACATGTACAAGTTTCTATGTGAAAGAGTATACACTTGTTGATCTGTACAATTCTGCTGTTGTGTACACATGTACACACTGTACACTCATTGAACATTATATGTGAATAGCTGTATGAGCGTATAGCTCAACTACTTGGGTATGCAGGTACACAGATTGTACTCTTTTTGACTGCGGCATATGAGCAACCTGTGTATCTCTTTAACCTGAAACCATAGAAGACAAAAATATTTTCCTGTTACAGTAAAATAATCTCTAATCCAAAATCACTCCAGAATGCATGCTGTGAGCATAACAATAACCCTCCCTTTGTCTTGGGTATTTCACCAATGGTTCTGGGATTCACCTAGTCCTAGATGGTAGCAACATGGCAATTTATGTCATCAGGCTTCATCACCACCAGTTCCCATAACATTAATCTCTTTCCCTCAGGAACTCAGCCAACTAGTGGGTGGGGATTTCATTTGTTTTCAAAATACAGTGGTACCTCTGGTTAAGAACTTAATTCGTTCCGGAGGTCCGTTCTTAACCTGAAACTGTTCTTAACCTGAGGTACCACTTTAGCTAATGGGGTCTCCCGCTGCCGCCACCACGCAATTTCTGTTCTCATCCTGAAGCAAAGTTCTTAACCCAACGTACGATTTCTGGGTTAGCGGAGTCTGTAACCCAAAGCGTCTGTAACCTGAAGTGTATGTAACCCGAGGTACCACTGTAAATCTATAATGATATCTCATGTTGGCAAACTATAATGAGAGGTATTGAAAAGGAGGAGGTGGTGGTATATTATTACTGTTACATTATATATTGCATTTATGTATCACCTTTTCTCCAACCAAATCCAGGGATTGCATCAATGATTAAAACAAATACAAAAAATGAGGTTCATAAATAACATAAGACTCATTTAAAATACACGGTCAGTTACATCATTCAGTAGATGTCAGGGATTGGACTCAAGAGGACGAGATGGAGGAGGAATGGTGGAGATCACACACACACACACACCCATTCTCCTGATGCTGCAGGAGAAGAGGAATGCAGCCTTGATTTACAGCAGGGGTTTGAGGAATGTCACAGCTCAGAGATAGACGAACAGAAGAGGGGAGAGACTCCACCAGGCAAGGCCTTCTTTCACCTGCCTTGCCCCACCCTCCAGTCTCTGTTTCTCAATTTGTATTGTATTATTTTATGTACTGTGGCTTGCCGTTGTTTTATTGATTGCAGTTTCAAAATTATTTATTGTAATTGTTAAGAGTGGGTTTCTGTTTAATTTTTATATGCTGATATTATTACAGTGGTACCTCGGGTTAAGTACTTAATTTGTTCCGGAGGTCCGTACTTAACCTGAAACTGTTCTTAACCTGAAGCACCACTTTAGCTAATGGGGCCTCCTGCTGCTGCCGCGCGATTTCTGTTCTCATCCTGAAGCAAAGTTCTTAACCCGAGGTGGTACATGACCCCAGTTAAGCTTGCAAAAATTTATCACCTGCCTGACAACAAGTGTTGGAAATGTAAAGAAGCTGAGGGGACATTCTTTCATCTTTGGTGGACGTGCCCAAGGGTTAAGGCTTACTGGGAAATGATCTACAATGAACTGAAGAAGGTATTTAAATTTACCTTTCCTAAGAAACCAGAGGCCTTCCTCTTGGGCATAGTCGGCCAATTGGTGCCAAAGAAAGATAGAACTTTTTTTATGTACGCAACAACAGCAGCAAGAATACTTCTTGCCAAGTTTTGGAAGACACAAGATCTACCCACCGTGGAAGACTGGCAGATGCAAGTGATTGACTATATGGAGATGGCAGAAATGACTGGCAGAATCCGTGACCAGGGAGAAGAATTGATGGAAGAGGATTGGAAAAAGTTTAAGAACTATCTACAACAATATTGTAAAATATTTGAGTGTTAAAATGATGTGGGATTTGAAGGTAACATGGCATTTGGGATATGGTTAAAAGAGTTATGAAAAGAAGAATTTTAAGAAAATGGAGGGGTATGACTAGAATAATTATTATGTCAAAATATATAAGGTGGTGTAAAGGTTCAAGATAAGGGAAATTAGAGACATAATAACTGGAAATATATAATTATAATTATAAACGAGTTTGGAAAAAGGGCTAGAATTTGCTGAATTTGACGGAATAAAGAGGAATACAAAAAAGGGGGGTGTGAGGAGGTCAGGAAAGAGGGATATGGATTTTTGAAATTTAAAAAGTGGAATCTTCCTTTCTTTTTTTCTTTTCTTTTTCTTGTTAAGTGTGTATTTTTTGTTTGTTGTTGATATTTTTGTTTTGTTATATGTGATATATGTTTTCTAAAACCTTAATAAACATTTTATATATATAAAAAAAACAAAGTTCTTAACCCAAGGTAATATTTCTGGGTTAGCGGAGTCTGTAACCTGAAGCATATGTAACCTGAAGCGTATGTAACCCGAGGTACCACTGTATTCTATACTATTCTAATTATTGTTGAATGTTACTTTATTTGATGTAGATTGCTTATTTTAAAGCTATGTTTTATTATCACATTTTTGTATTGCATTAGATTGTTATAAGGTGTACATTCTTTGTTTCTTCTGCTTGTAAACCGCCTTGAGTATTGCAAGATAGAAAGGCGGTATACAAATTAAAAGTGATGATGAGGATGAGGATGAGGATGATGAGAATGATGAGTTGGGAAGTGTTAGGATAAGCCACTGTAAAGGAAAATGCTGTTGCTAGGAAGGAGGGAGGAAGGGATGAGTTGGAGCAATGCCATTGTTACGGCTTGCGTCCTTTTGTCTCTCGCTATTATGAATGAAATAATAATAATAATAATAATAATAATAATAATAATAATAATATATTTGTACCCCGCCCATCTGGCTGGGCCTCCCCAGACACTCTGGGTGGCTTCCAACAAAAATTAAAAATACACAGTGAGGGAACTGCCAAAAGGCCATCGGCCCTGGACCTCAGTGTCCGGGCAGAACAATGGGGGTGGAGACGCTCCTTCAGGTATACTGGGCTAAGGCCGTTTAGGGCTTTAAAGGTCAACACCAACATATAACACTGGTCCTGAAAGACCTACATTGGCTCCCAGTACATTTCTGAGCACAATTCAATGTAGGTCTTTCAGGACCGGTGTTATATGGTCTCGGTGGCCGCTCCCAATCACCAGTCTAGCTGCCGCATTCTGGATTAGTGGACTCTGCCTTGTTATCTTTACCTCTTGCTGTCACAAGGGGAGGAATAGACTTCCCAAGCCCTGACAGTAGAGAACTGGCAGCATTCACTCCACAAACTAATGATGTAATGGATTTGAAGTAGGGAAATCCTCAAATAGCTATCAGTTTTACATTCCCACCAGCATATGAGAGTCCAATTCAACAGATTCCTCCTGCATTGGCGCAAGAGGCCTCCAGGGCAAAAAAGGTTCTCTCCATGACAAGACATGTCTCACCTACACAGATGGTTTTTCTCCCTCTGTCATAACACTAGAAATCATGGGCATCTAATGAAACTGAATGTTGGAAGATACAGGACAAAGGAAATGCAGTCATTGTTGAGACTTTGGTTTTCTAGCAGCTTTTGGAGTGAACAGTTAGTGGGTTGGCAACAGGCCAAGTTAAACGGAGTATGTGAGAAAGTCTGCTTGGAGATAAAGAAGCCTAGCAACAGGTGGTGATTGGCTAAGTTCTTCCTTATAAGGAGAATGACAAAGCAGTTTTCTTGTTGGTAGCAAGAGTTTTGGTTGAGATCCATCAACCTTAGTACCTTAGTTCTCAAATGCCTTGGTACTCATACGTCTTGGCTCCTGAATGCCGCAAACCCAGAAGTAAGTGTTCCAGTTTGAGAATGTTTTTTGGAAGCTGAACATCTGACACGGCTTCCTCAGCTTCAAATTGAGTGCAGGAAGCCGTGCCTTGGTTTTCGTACATTTTCAGAAGTCGATCGAACTTCCGGAATGGATTATGTTTGAGAACCAAGGTACGACTGTAAAGTGATTCTTCACACACCATGCAATTAAAGTGCTGCCATGATCAGAACAAGGGAAGTCACCCAATTTGTTTAATTTGGAATGTATAATTGGCTTTATAAATTGTATTATGATTTGGCATGATTTGATATTGTAATAATGTGGTCCAAATTGGAGTGTTATCAATGAAAAAAAATCATTAAAATGTATTTTTTTAAAAAAATAAAGTGCTGCCACCAGAGGCAGTGATGGCCAACAATTTGGAAGGCTTTGAGAGGATTAGACAAATTTACAGCATATAAGACTATCTATGATCTACTAGCCATCATAGCTATGCTCTTCCTCCATAGTCAGAGGCAGTCGTGCTTTTGAATACCAGTTGCCAGACACTGCAGCAGGGGACAGAGTGCTTGTGTGCTTGGGTCCCATTTGCCGATTTCCTCTGAATGTCTGGTTAGTAGCAGTGAGAACAGGATGCTGGACTAGATGGGCCATGAACCTGATCCAGCAGGCTTTTATGTTCTTACCCACCAAACTACATGTAGACCTACTGCACTTTTGCCCCTTTATTCGGTTGAAAAGGTCTAGTGGCTTACATAAAGTCAATAATAAACAATATAATTATGGCCCACAGGCTTACAATCCATAAACAGGGGTGAGCAGAAGGCAAAGGAAGATCTTCTGGTAGATTGGCAAGAGTTCCTGACTCCTAATAGTTTTCCCATAGCAACAACCACAAGAAGTTGTTGTTATCTATCTATCTATCATCTATCTATATCTATCTATCTATCTATCTATCTATCTATCTATCTATCATCATCATCTATCTATCTGTATATATAAAAAATAACAGCAGTTTACAACATTACCATTGTTATTATTATTTCAGTTTATTAGTTGCTACCCACATAAGGCAGCTCCAAGCAACTTGCAGAATTCGAGAGCATAAAGCATGACACAAAATAAAAAAGAATGGTACATTACAATAAAAGTCATACAATACAGTGGTACCTCAGGTTACATACGCTTCAGGTTACATACGCTTCAGGTTACAGACTCTGCTAACCCAGAAATAGTACCTCGGGTTAAGAACTTTGCTTCGGGATGAGAACAGAAATCGTGCAGTGGTGCCACAGTGGCAGCAGGAGACCCCATTATCTAAAGTTGTGCTTCAAGTTAAGAACAGTTTCAGGTTAAGAACAGACCTCCAGAACGAATTAAGTTCTTAACCCGAGGTACCACTGTAATCTATAAACAGACCCATAAACTGCAGCAAGATGATAGGTGGTGAGTAGAGCAGAGCAGGATTTTTAGCACATATGATACTGTGCCAGGGCCAGCCAAGATACAATTAGATGTCTTAATGCAGAATTGGATTAATCAGGTTATTTATTTATTATTTATACCACTTAACTGCAATTGTCTCTAAGCAGTGTACAATAAGCCGAACAAATACAATAGAGACAAACTCCGTTACAAGCCAGCTATACAATCGGAAATGTCCTTAAATTCTTACTGAAATAAAAAGTTACCGACTAGTCTCCAGAAGTTCCATCAGGGAGTGGCCCTGTCTCATCTCAGTTCCACAAAATTGAACCCACCATATTGAATGCATGAATATGAGCTGTGCCGCCAAATTATGGGAGACAAATGACCGTAACTCCCCTGAAGACCTCAGTGTTCAAGCAGGGATGTGTAGAAAGAGGCAGGTGGAAGATTCAGTTTCAAAGAAACAAAAAACGGTGGATGGGTGGGTGGAGGGGATGAAACATCCCACCACTGTTATTCTCACAGCAACCCATGAAGTAGCTCAGGTCAAGAGATTATGACTGAACCAGACAGAAACAGTTTGCTCCCCCTTTCATAGTACTAGAACCAGGGCCATGGAACAAAGCTGAAAGCAAAGAGATTCAAGATGGAAAAAGGATATTCATCATCCCATACACTCCATTAGACTGCGAAATTTGCTACCACAGGACATGGTGAGAGCCACCAACAAAGATGGTTTTAGAATAGGATTGGAGAAGACCATATAACACCGGTCTTGAAAGACCTACATTGGCTCCCAGTACGTTTCCGAGCACAATTCAAAGTGTTGGTGCTGACCTTTAAAGCCCTAAACGGCCTCAGTCCAGTATATCTGAAGGAGCGTCTCCTCCCCCATCGTTCTGCCCGGACACTGAGGTCCAGCTCCGAGGGCCTTCTGGCGGTTCCCTCACTGCGAGAGGCCAAGTTACAGGGAACCAGGCAGAGGGCCTTCTCGGTAGTGGCGCCCGCCCTGTGGAACGCCCTCCCATCAGATGTCAAAGCGATAAACATCTACCTGACATTCAGAAGACATCTGAAGGCAGCCCTGTTCAGGGAAGTTTTTAATATGTGACATTTTAGTGTATCTTTCATCTTTGTTGGAAGCCGCTCCGAGTGGCTGGGGAAACCCAGCCAGATGGGTGGGGTACAAATAATAAATGATGATGATGATGATGATGATGATGATGATGATGATGGAGGATACAGCAATTGGTGGCTACATTGTGACCAGTTTACTTGAACTCACCACTTGCCAAGCTCGCTCTCTCCTTCATTCCTTCCCTTTCATTCAGGAAGATACCTTCCTAAATACAAGTTTCTTCATTGCCCTTTTGATTTCTTCACTTCTCAAGGAATAGATGATGGGATTTAGTGCAGGGGTGATAGCTGTGTAGAAAATGGACATCACCTTCTGAACCGAGTTGGTTGTGGCTGGCTGCAAGTATATGAGGACACAAGGGACGTAGAGAGTCAAGACCACGATGAGGTGGGCTGTGCAGGTGGAGAAAGCTTTTCTCTTTCCTTCTTCCGAGCGCATCTTCAGTATGGTGGCAACAATATGTGCATAGGAGCCCGCGATCAAGATGAAGCAACAGAGGGCAACCACGCCAACATTGATCATGATGACAACTTTGTTTATCGATGTGTCAGCACAGGCCACTTTGAGCAAAGGTGGGACATCACAGAAGTAGTGCTCAAGCTCATAAGGGCCACAGTAAGGGAGACGGAAAGTGAGGACGGTCTGAATAGTGGAATGGATGGTTCCAACGAGGCACGTTCCAGCCATGAACTGGGCACAAACCATCTTGCTCATAATGGAAGAGTAGCGAAGGGGGTTGCATATGGCCACATAACGATCAAAGGCCATGACAGTGAGGAGAAAGCCCTCTGTGCCCCCACAGAAGTGGAAGAAGTAAAGCTGAGCCACACAGCTCTGGTAAGAGATGCTTTGAGAGCCATTGATGAAGCCAGCCATCATCTTCGGAACGGTGGTAGTGGAGTAACACACATCTAGGAGGGACAGTTCAGAGAGGAAGTAGTACATAGGGGAGTGGAGCTGAGGACTGAGGCGGATTGTGAAGAGTATGACGGCATTCCCGAGCAACGTCAAGAGGTAAATGGCAAGAAAGAGAGTGAAAAAGATCTGAAGACCCTGGACTTCAGAGAAACCCAGGAGAGTGAATTTAATCACAAGAGTGAAGTTGTCTTTCTCCATCTACCTTCAATTGATTGTTGTGGTTGTTAATGGAACACACCTGAATGTGGGAAGAAAATGAGAATTTTGAGGAGGGAAAGAGGAGGAGGAGGAGGAGAAACTAATCAGTCCATTTTGATTTATCTCCATTTCATTTTTTCCAATTAGTTTGCCACATTTCCACATCAATTTACATTTTTTAAAAAATCCTAATGGAAATTCACCAGCATTTCTCCAAATATAGTCAGAATTCTACATGCAATTTTGGCTAATAGACACATTTTGGCAAATAATTTTGCCTAACACAATGCATTCTGTATATTGATTTCACTAATATATGTATTTCTATGCACTCTTCCACCTAATATGTGCATTTTTGTACACAGCATTTGGTTAGAGAGCAGCATTGTGAAATACAGAGAATTGCCAATTTTGATGGATAGCTGTGTTTTCCTTCACTATTTATTTCAGGAAGCTGAAACTAGGCAGGTTTGCTTCTCTGTTCTTCCAACAGCCACTTCCCGCAGCCACTTCCCACAGCATAGTCTCCCTAATCAAATTAGGAGCAATATGCAGATCAGGTGTGTTCTCACCCTGAAATATCTGGGTTGAGGAGATAGCCCTCTTGAAGTCATACTGAGCTATGAGAACATCGATTCTTAACTATGGACCTTTTCAATCGGCAGTATTTGAACTTACCTGAACCACAAATAAGCCGGCAAAAATCAGTTGCATCAGCCTTCAAATGCAGAACATAGTTGTATCTCCCTGTCTTTATAAGAGCTCTAGGATGTCTCCAGACAATGGCTCTTGCATCAAAGTCAATACGTGATCTACATGAACATGAGTCCCTCAACTATGGAAATTTCCAGTTGGAAGGATTTGAACTGTTGGTAAAACTGAATGTCAGATTAGTTGTATTCAGGTGCACAATATTCCTGCATCTTGCAAATACTCTGACAAATAGATCTCCCTGTATTTTTAGAGAGGGGTGATCCAAGTCAATGACCCATGCAGCTTCCTTAGCTGCCTTGAGAAGGGGCCAGTGTTTGCATCTTCTTCAGAAGTTGCAAGACGCTTGAACGAGAAGCTCTAGAGTGTACAAGGACAAAACAAATGTCTTCCTCAGCCACATTTCAAGGTCGGTTTGAGTACACCAGCTGGGGGAATTATGAACCCTCTTCTCACCATATCTCTGGTTCTTATTCATCATGGGAGACGAGAATTCTCCCCAAGCATATTTTGACATCAGTTGGGTGACTCCAAGGAAAAGTACCCTAAAGGATCTACACACCAAGTTTAATGAGCAATTACTGGTGCTTGCATCATTCGTGCAGAATAATAGCTACTAGTGAGAAATGAGAGTTTTCAATGTAAGGAATGTTGTATTTGTTTCCAGGCAGTATTTTATCTCTCCAAAGGACTTCTAATTTCATCAGACACCTGGTCTTTACATTTGGCCATAAAATACAACAAATAACATTTTAGAATGAGAACAGGTTTAATAACAGAAAAATAAAGTGGTGGGGCTTTTTTGCATTTTCTATTTTTTTGTTTGTTTAACATAATTGTTACAAAATATAAGCAAAATGTTATAAATACATACATACATATATATTTCAAATAAGCACATATATATGAAAAAAGGAACAAAAGAGAAGAAACGAAGAAAAGAAGAAAGAAGAAAAAATAAAGAGGGGGAGGAGAAGAAGAAATGTTGGTTCCTGATGTTTGGGTTATTCCTTCAGAGAAGCTGAGTACGGCTGGCTTAAAATGGTTCTGTTATTTCTTTCTGTCAAGGTCATGCTGACTATAATAATAAGGCCAGAAGGAGCCCGGGTTTCACCTTTCTATCTCTCTTTCCTTCTGGTATGGTGTTCTGTATATAGTATGCTTACTTAGTGTTAAGGTTTCAGTCTTATTATAAGTTACTGTAAGTTTAAGTTAAGTCTGCTGCAACTGGATTTCTTACGGACAGTGCCAATCCTGAATGTACAGTGGTACCTCGGGTTAAGAACTTAATTCGTTCTGGAGGTCTGTTCTTAACCTGAAACTGTTCTTAACCTGAAGCACCACTTTAGCTAATGGGGTCTCCTGCTGCCACTGTGCCACTGCTGTACGATTTCTGTTCTCATCCCGAAGCAAAGTTCTTAACTAGTGGGGTGCCACAGGGTTCTGTCTTGGGCCCGGTCTTATTCAACATCTTTATCAATGACATGGATGATGGACTCAAGGGCATCCTGATCAAATTTGCAGATGACACCAAACTGGGAGGGGTGGCTAACACCCCAGAGGACAGGATCACACTTCAAAACGACCTTGACAGATTAGAGAACTGGGCCAAAACAAACAAAATGAATTTTAACAGGCATAAATGTAAAGTATTGCGCTTGGGCAAAAAAAATGAGAGGCACAAATACAAGATGGGTGACACCTGGCTTGAGACCAGTACATGTGAAAAGGATCTAGGAGTCTTGGTTGACCACAAACTTGACATGAGCCAACAGTGTGACGCGGCAGCTTAAAAAGCCAATGCAATTCTGGGCTGCATCAATAGGAGTATAGCATCTAGATCAAGGGAAGTAATAGTGCCACTGTATTCTGCTCTGGTCAGACCTCACCTGGAGTACTGTGTCCAGTTCTGGGCACCACAGTTCAAGAAGGACACTGACAAACTGGAACGTGTCCAGAGGAGGGCAACCAAAATGGTCAAAGGCCTGGAAACGATGCCTTATGAGGAACGGCTAAGGGAGCTGGGCATGTTTAGCCTGGAGAAGAGGAGGTTAAGGGGTGATATGATAGCCATGTTCAAATATATAAAAGGATGTCACATAGAGGAGGGAGAAAGGTTGTTTTCTGCTGCTCCAGAGAAGCGGACACGGAGCAATGGATCCAAACTACAAGAAAGAAGATTCCACCTAAACATTAGGAAGAACTTCCTGACAGTAAGAGCTGTTCGACAGTGGAATTTGCTGCCAAGGAGTGTGGTGGAGTCTCCTTCTTTGGAGGTCTTTAAGCAGAGGCTTGACAACCATATGTCAGGAGTGCTCTGATGGTGTTTCCTGCTTGGCAGGGGGTTGGACTCGATGACCCTTGTGGTCTCTTCCAACTCTATGATTCTATGATTCTATGATTCTACTATTTCTAGGTTAGTGGAGTCTGTAACCTGAAGCGTGTGTAACCTGAAGCGTATGTAACCCGAGGTACCACTGTATTGGATTTGTGACCATTTGCCTTCAGTAGCCATAAAGCTCTGCTGAATGAAATATTAATTGCCTCTGGTCTGTTTTTTGGGAATCCTGCAGCTAAGTTTTTACTCTGCTAACTATACGTTGGAGTTCTCCTCTGGATCAATATGAGTAGTATTCATGGCACGACTATCCCCCACAAATAGACATAGGATTGTATCTAACAAAGTTATGCTCAGAATAGACCCATTGAAAATATTGGAGCAAATATAGTCATGTCCATTAAGAACATAACATCAGAAGACCACTACTGGATCACGCCCAAGGCCCAGCTAGCCCAACATCCTGTTCTCACAATGGCAAACCAATAACCCACAGGAAGATCTATGCGCAACAGCAACTCTCCCCACTTGTGATTCCCAGCAACTGGCATTAAGAGGTTCTACTCTGAGCAAGATTAGCAGTGGCTACAACTCATAGAGGTACAATTCATCCCAACTCATGGTGCTTCTGTCTACAGAAGCTGCATTGCTGTCCTTCAAGAAAACACCTTCTTGAATGCCAGTTTCTTCACCATCTTCTTGATTTCTTCATTTCTCAAGGTGTAGATGATGGGGTTCAGGGCAGGTGTCACAGATGTGTAAAAGAGGGCCACAATGTTCAGGGCAGAGTGGTTGGTGGATGGCTGCATGTAAATGAATATGCAAGGGCCATAAAGGAGGAGGACTACAGTGAGGTGAGATGCGCAGGTGGAGAAGGCCTTCCTCTTCCCTTCCTCGGAGCGCATCTTGAGAATTGTGGTGGCAATGCGGATATAAGAACCAAGGATCAAAGCAAAGCTGCTCAGTGCCACAACACCAATGTTCACTGTGACCACGGTCTCATTCAGAGAGGTTTCTGCACAGGCTACCTTCAGTAAGGGTGGGACATCACAGAAATAGTGGTCAAGTTTGTAAGGCCCACAGTAAGGGAGGCGAAACGTGAGCACAGTCTGAAGAGTCGAATGAAGTGCCCCCACCAGGCACGTTGCAGTCACCAGTCTGATGCAAGACACGTTGCTCATGATCCCAGAGTAGCGGAGAGGGTCACAGATGGCCACATAGCGGTCATATGCCATGACAGTGAGCAGGAAACACTCGGTGCCTCCAAAGAAGTGGAAAGCATAGAGCTGAGCCACACAGCCCTCAAAGGAAATGGCTTGGGAACCAGTCAGGAAGCTGGTCAGCATCTTGGGCACGGTGGTGCTGGAATAAAGCACATCCAGGATGGAAAGCTCGCCTAGAAAATAGTACATGGGGGAATGGAGCACAGGGCTGAACCAGATGGTGAGGAATATGAGGATGTTTCCGAGAAGAGTCAACATGTAGATGAAAAGGAAGCGCAGGAAAAAGAGGAGCTGGAGCTCCAGAACATCAGAAAACCCAGAGAGAGTGAACTGAATCCCCACAGTCAGGTTGGGTTTCTTCATCTAATCGTGGCTGTGTTCCAGATCATGGGAGCCTAAGTAAGAAGGTATAGCACCTAAGCAAGAAGATCAAACAAAAGCAGAAATTCCTCTCTTCCCCCACAGCTGCCATTAGAAAAAACGAAGAAAGAAATGTTAAATACACATCACTATGCCATCCCTTTGCTGGGCACTGGACAGAACACAATTAGCAGGATTTAATAAGCAGAAATATTGGATGTACATTTGATGGATGAGATGGGGTGTAGGCAAGCATGAGGATGGAAGTGGATTGGGTGTTTGGTGATAGTAGGGGTGCTGGCAAATTGAGCACAGGCTACTTCTAGGAATGGAGGAGAAATTTGGTTCAGTTCACATCTGAAGGCAAACCTACCTAATTTACATTTCCCAGCACAACTCACAAACCAAAATGCAGCCATTCATTCAAAAGCCTCACTTCTCTGAATTTTGCAATGCAGTTAGATTCTCCGTACATCAGAAAAATTCCTGACATGTCCTAGTTTTCGGGTGTAAAAATGGTGTCAGGGGGGATTTTTGCAGAATTGGGGAAATGTATGGGAAAGCGTGATGGGAAAAGCAGCGGAAACAGCTCCAAAAGCTAAAAATCACTATGGGGGGTTCCCCAGTAATTTGGGTTTGTTCCTGAAAAAAACTCAACTCAGGAAGTTTACTTTTTTGAAATATGGCAACCCTAAATACTGCCATGTAATGTGTACAGCAATGCACATGCTAGGTTAACATGTGCATTAATATATATATATATATATTAGTGAAAATAACCTACAAAAATGCATTATATTAGGGGAAATGGCTTGCAGATATGTTTATACTGAGGGAAACTGCTACGGGTTTTTGCTAAAGGTGCTGAGAGTTGTTAGGTGACCTTGTTCCCCTCACAGAGCTACAATTCCCAAAGTTCCCTGGGATTGAGTGTTAAACCCTTCTGTGCAGATGGGGCCTCAGAGTAGATCATTCTGGGCTAGATGGATCAATGTGCTTCTGACCCAGTAGAAGGCAGCATCATGTGTTCACATGAATCCAAGTCATTTTTTTGCAAGTAAATCCAGATTTGAGTGAAGGCTCCAGCAATAGAATTCCCCAGCATTGTCACAGAAGCAATAGGTGCATAGGTACCGCTCCGGCGGGAAGGTAAACGGCGTTTCCGTGCGCTGCTCTGGTTCACCAGAAGCGGCTTAGTCATGCTGGCCACATGACCCGGAAGCTGTACACCGGCTCCCTCGGCCAATAAAGCGAGATGAGCGCCGCAACCCCAGAGTCGTCCATGACTGGACCTAATGGTCAGGGGTCCCTTTACCTTTATCTTATGCTTAAAATCCCTTTCAAACTATCTCTGATCCGCACTTGATGAACAAACATTAGTTTTGCACCCCTATGTCAACACAAAAACAAACTTGAATCTGATTTACAATACTCAGTTTGTCAGAGTAAAACAAAACAAAACAAATATGTTGAAGACTCATCCAAGCTACCTTTCCTCCAAAGGGCTACAGAAATTCAACCATGGGTACATCTGATATCCAGGCCTTTGAAAGTCCATTCTACATTTTAATCCATTGCAGCTGATTGCTTTATCATCATGAAGGAATTTATGGAGACTCTCCTGTTGTGCATCTTGAACATGGGCAGGATGGAAAGAGAAAACATTTTATAAATATCCTGTAACCCCAGGGAGACAACCAAATAATTCCCCTAAGAGTGAAGGTGCTGAGACACAGGCAAACATGTGTTCATAAAATATATTGATTTATTTCCCTTGCTATTTCCTAAGCAAGGGACAGAATTAATGCTGCAATAAGAGGGGGTTCATAGGGAGTGGACTGTAGGTTCATTCCTTATCTAAGATTCTATAGTGCGACAAATATGATTACATTGGCAGTTCCCCTTCTGCCAGTGCTTTTCTTCTAGAAAAACAGTGCCAGCACTCATCATGAAGTTGTTACACTAAGTGCCACATTTTTAACCAGTGCTTTTCACCCGTGCTGGTACTACATAACCTTGAGTACCATCAGAAAAAGAAAAAACAACAACCACTGCCTACTGCTTATACGTCATAGACTCCAAAAGCACTGCACAATTGATATCCTCCCCTGTAATTATTAAAATTACAATAATCAATTCACCTGGCCAAGGCTCCAGAAGTCAGAGTGGGAAAAGGATCAACAGGCAAGTCTGAAATGATTATAAGCTCCCCAGTGCTTCATAGGCAGCTATGGTAAGGGAGGAGAGAGAGGCTGGGCTTTGTTACCTATCAGTTATGAGTTTCCCCCTTTCATATCAAATCACTGTATCTTGTTTGGCTTCCGAGGATTTCTGTTGTGACAGTCTTTAAGTTGACAATAAGGTGAATACGTGCCCCTTACAGTGCCAAATTGACAGAGTCAGCTGCCACCCAATTTGTCTTGTTCAGCTCAGGTGGAGGAGAGGAATAATACTGTAGAGAGAAGCAGGGGAGTCCATGCACACAATTAGCCATCAGGATGTTGCTCCTGCTGCTTCTCCTGCTCCCCAATATGGTGTCCCAAGTACAAAGTGTACAAAGTGTTAAATGCACAACAAACCATCCTGTTCATGTTCCACACGAGTGGTATGAGCCAGGTGACCTGGTCATTGGTGCAATGGCATCTCATATCTGTTATATAGTCCCCAATTTATCCTTCGATATACACCCTTCCCAAGCCTTCATTTATAAGCCAATGTAAGTAACCAGTATTTTTTTGTATTTTCTTTTATTCCTTAAATGTTGTATCTGACTTAAAATAACTTAGATTGATTTGGAATGAAAGCTTTAGAACTTTGTTTTTTAGAAATCTCCAGGCACACACGCACTTTAGTATATTCTTCTGACACAGCTGTATAATACTACAGTGGTACCTCTGGTTGCGAACGGGATCCGTTCTGGAGGCCCGTTTGCAACATGAAAAGCCTGCAACCTGAAGCGCCGTATCTGCACAGGTGCATGGCGCAATTTGGCGCTTGTGCGCATGTGCGAGTGGTCAAACCCGGAAGTAACCCTTTCCGGTATACTTCCAGGTCGCCGCGGTGCACAACCTGAAAAAACGCATCATGAAGCAAACGTAACATGACGTATGACTGTATTGTCTAAAAAAGGTATAAACACTTCTGATTGTGTCCTCTCTTTACAGAAAGGCAAGTAGATAATCTCGTATCTAGATTATGCACACTCTGTAATTTCCCCACTAAACAGTAACTCAATTCATTTGCAGAGTGATGACAAAGTTTTACCAGCACATCCTTGCTTTGGTGTTTGCTGTTGATGAGATCAACGAGAATCCCAGGATGTTGCCCAATGTCTCACTGGGATTCCACATCTATGACATTTATTATGATCCAAAGATGACCTACCGAACCACCCTGGACCTGCTCTTTAAATCACGTCACTTTATTCCCAACTACAGGTGTGGCGTCCAGAAAAATGTAATAGGAGTCATTGGGGGACTTAGCTCTGATACCTCCTGGTGCATGGCAAACGTCTTAGGTCTTTTCAAGATTCCACAGGTAGAATATGGGTTTTGAACAGAAAAGAAAAAAACTATTCATGCCATAGTCACTGAAATAAAAACCCCACGCATACACCAAGTAAAAGAACATAAGGTTGACCACCTCACACCCTCTCTCCTCTCCCCGCCTATTTTCTTCCCAGTCCTATACTGCATTTAACACCAATGTCTCACAATAAATGTAACTGATCTATAGAAAACACAACATGAAGAAAGAGACAATGCATGTGCTTTTGTAAATGAGGAAAATCTTTAATAAAAATATTTTTAAAAAGACAAATGCATAAATAATTCACAAGACGTTAACTAATAAAGTTCCTCCCATAAAAAATCAAGATATTCCATTCCTAGGGAACTAGGATGTTATTCAGCATTATTAATTTTCAGAAGCTAATTGAAAACACTGTTTATTGTTATTGTTCCAGCATTTGGCCTTATGCAGAGTTATATAGTGGTGTCAGTTTTGGGCTGTTCTCCTGCATTGTTGGATTTCATTCTTTGTTGTTTTAACCTTGGCTGAAAGTGTTTGGTATGGTATTTCTGTATTTTACTGATATTTTATATGATGTGGTTGTTTGTGCTCAGAGAAGAATAACATATACAATCAAATGGAGATCTTCAGGATTCCCCAAGATATCTTCCCGAGAGAGTTATAAGTAGATAGAGAATCAACCTCTCTCTACAGTCGCTATAAAGATTAGAGAGCAAAAGAGCATAATCAACAATTTTTATTGCTCCACCTCCACCTTGCAGTTTTGTTGAGTCATCCACCTAGCAGTATATTAACATGAGCCATGATAAATGCTCCCCTGTTCTTGGAGACTATCAATGTGTACAAGTATGTAGATCTGACAATGCCATAATAATAATAATATATGCAGAAAGCATTGAGCAAGATTGTCTTTGTTATCTATGCAAATGGAGGTTGGTGCTGTCCACAAACTTTGTACAGTAGGGATTCAGAGGTTTTCTATTGATAGTCAAAGAAATTTGATTAACATGAGTATTTTTTTGCACTTGGGTATGGTTGCCTTTTCCCTTCTCTAGATTTCATATGGTTCATTTGAACAAGGCATAAATAATCAAACCAAGATCCCTTCTTTCTACCGCATGGTCCCCAATGAAGACCTTCAGTATCAGGGAATAATCCAGTTACTTCTGCATTTTGGATGGAAATGGGTTGGGCTCATGACTACAGCTGATGAAGCTGGCGAACATTTCTTACAGACAATTGAACCCATGTTTTTCAAGAATGGAATCTGTTCAGCATTCACAGAAAGAGTTGAACTCAATCTGCATTATAATGGTAACTTACTAAAAATGCTGTATGACTCAAGGATTTTGTTACCAACTTTCAAAACCAGCAAAGCCAGTGCAGTTCTTGTATATGGAGAAAGTAGATTTAATATATGGTTGTCAAGTGCTTTAAACATAATGGAGTTCACTCCACTATTTCCTCAAAAGAAGTCACGTGAAGGAAAAGTATGGATTACAACAGCCCAACTTGATTTCATATTATATAGCCTTCAAAAAAAATTAAATGTTAATATACAAGTGCTCCATGGTGCTATATCCTTTGCAATTCACTCCAAGGAGATTCACAACTTTAAAGACTTTCTTCGGAGTATACGTCCTCATTGGACAGAGGCAGATGGTTTTATCCAAGATTTCTGGGAAGATGCATTCAGTTGTTCACTTCCAAATTCCACTCTCTCAATATTCAACAATCACATGTGTACTGGAGAAGAAATGCTGGAGAGCCTCCCTGCACCATTTTTTGAAATGAGCATGACCGGGCAAAGCTACAGTATCTATAACGCTGTCTATGCTTTGGCACATGCCTTAAATAGCAAGCAATTGGCTGGAGCGATCCACAAGAGTAGAGATGCTAAGGGGAAACTCTCTCCTCAATATGTAGAACCTTGGCAGGTAACATTCTCTCTTAAAAAGCATTCACTTCATTGATCCATTATGTGAGTAAGCATTTAATTATCAGTAAAGAAATAACAGAAAAGTACTTGAGAAATTAGAAAGAGAATTAGAATATTTCCTATAATGATAGTAAACAGATTTTAGATGACACAGACTTTCATAAGCAACAAACTTACAGACAACTCACATTTTACAGGGGGCAGTTGGACATACAAGCAAAATCATTTAAAGTCAGAATAACCTCTAGAAAACCATTTTTTAAAAAACATCTTAAGAATTGCTGTACTTACTGGCAAGGGACAAATGTGGCTCTTCATCTTCCTTCTCCCCCTCCTATCTCTCACTGAATGATGCTTCAGATGCTACCAGGACCAAAGAGTTTGAGAGATAGCCAGAAGAATGCTTTGCCTGTTGCACAGGGCACAATTGTGGAGCTTTGCATTCAGTGAGGCCACAGTCACACCCTTCTCCTTCTCATACATCTTGACAGCAGAAACTAATGAAAGGTCCAGTCAGATGTTCTCATGTTCCATTCCTATGCTCAGGGAACATGATGTTTGAGAACATGAACATGAGAGCATGAGCTCTTACTTGACTTCTCAAATTCCTTCCCTTTCGTGGATCTTGACAATGGCAGGTCCCAAGCAAGCAGGTCTATACACTTAACTCTTTCACATTTATTTATGGAATTCTGTCAACTGTTGAATTTACACTGATTCATGTTTTCCTAGTCTTCCCGTATGGGGGATTGAAACAAGGGTGCTCTCCATTGTAAACTGAAGTGTTTAACTCTTAGAGGAAAGGGATTTAATACCATCTAGGAAAGCTAATCAGACTATCAGAATGCTGTATTGACCTTTCGATTCTCTTTCCACCTAGCTACACTCATTCCTGCAGAGAATCTTGTTCAACAACAGTGCTGGAGATGAAATTAAATTCAATGAATATGGAGAGTTGGCAGCTGGCTTGGATATTACAAACTTGGTCACATTCCCAAATAGATCGTACATCAGAGTCAAAGTGGGAAGGTGGGACCCTCAGGCCCCTCCCGGCAAAGAGTTCACCATTAATGAGGACAGAATCAAATGGCACAGAGACTTCACTGAGGTACAGAAATAACTGCACAGGCCATGAAATTCCATAATTAAGACTCCAGTGATGAGATAGAATCAAGGAGTATCCCAGACTTAAGAAGCTCTTGCTGCAGAGGTCAAATATAGGAACCACCCATCCAAAGCATTTCTCTGCTATAAGGATTTGGCCCCCCATCCCATCCATCACTGTCTTCAGACACCTGTCCAGTACCTTCACCACCTCCTCTCGTTCCAAAGGAATGGAAAGGTAGAACTTCACATTATCAGCATCCAGATGATACCATGAGCCAGATTCTAGGATATTATTCCTAACAGTTTCATTGAGATAATAAATAGCACAGGAAACAGAATGGACCATACTGGGACACTACAACCCCAAACCCCAAAGAAAAGGTGGTTTCCTAGTACTAGTTTCTCAAATGACCCTACAAGAAGTAACAGAAATAATTCACCCAAACGTTGTCTTCATATTAAACTCTTCCTATATCTTTGAATAGGTGCCACCTCTTTCTATATGTAATGACAACTGCCATCCTGGATATGGGAAGAAAAAGAAGGAAGGAAGGAAGTTTTGCTGTTATGATTGTGATCCATGTCCAGAAGGAATGATCTCAAATGAGAAAGGTGGGAGATGTCATTTTAGGATATACCAATTTATTTGAATAAGCTCTGAACTCTTTGGCAACCTTGTTGTCATTCAACTGATGGAGGAGGGAAGGCTTAACTTAAATAGATGTGTTGTTCTAATTGTTTATAGTTAGTATCAATTTTCTCCTGTTAGACTTAGGTTGTTTGACAAAAGGTTGAAAGTCCCATTAATCTTGCCTTTCTGGGCTCCAAAGATTTCTGCAGTAATGTATTTTTCATTTTGCTATGCACTACAAGTCGTTACAACAAAAAAGGAAGGGGACTAGTAAAAAAGATGTCACCCATGTAGAAAATTCCAGATTTCATACAGAAGTTCTTAAACATTTTGAGATAGAAAGCACTGTCCTAAAATTTCAATGAGGAAATCCTTAAGAATAGTATTGGATGCTTGAAATTGTTATGCATTCTTTGTTTGTTTTCAGACATGGAAACATGTGTCAGTTGCCCAGCAGATCAATTTCCAAAGAGCAGCCAGGATCTATGCATTCCTAAGATTCCAAACTTCCTAGCCTTTGATGAAGCCTTGGCCATTGTTTCAACTTCCTCTGCACTTTTATTCTCTCTGATCACAATTTTGGTGCTTGGCATCTTCATTAAGCATCGCAATACAGCCATAGTCAAAGCCAATAACAGAAGCCTCACCTATGGTCTCCTTATCTCCCTCATCTTGTGTTTCCTCTCTTCTTTGTTGTTTCTCGGAAAACCTAATAAGATGACTTGCTTTCTCCGGCAAAATGCTTTTGGCATTGTCTTCTCTGTGGCCCTCTCCAGCATCTTAGCCAAAACCATATTGGTGGTTTTGGCTTTCATGGCTACCAAACCAGGATCCAATATGAGGAAATGGGTAGGCAAAGAACTGGCTTATTCCATTGTCTTTTCCTGCTCCATTGTTCAAGTAGGAATCTGTGTCCTCTGGCTGGCAACCTCTCCCCCATTCCCAGATGTGGACATGCACTCAATGCCTGAAGAAATCATATTTCTTTGTAATGAAGGGTCAGTCACCATGTTCTATTGTGTTTTGGGCTACATGGGCTTCCTGGCCACTGTCAGCCTCACAGTCGCCTTCCTAGCCAGGAAGTTGCCTGACACTTTCAATGAAGCCAAGTTCATCACCTTCAGCATGCTGGTCTTCTGCAGTGTTTGGCTCTCCTTCATTCCAACTTACCTGAGCACCAAAGGAAAATACATGGTGGCTGTGGAGATCTTCTCCATCTTTGCTTCTGGTGCTGGGTTACTGGTTTGCATTTTTCCCCCTAAATGTTACATAATTGTGGTGAGGCCTGACCTGAACAACAGAGAGCAGCTAACACAAAGAAAGGTTTAAATGACAGATGAATTTGTGGCTCTGTTGGTTCTTAGGCTAAATGGACTTTCTGGCAGGCATCACTTTCCCTGTCGTTTCCCCACCAAGACTTTACCAGAAAATTTACTTTGCCTTTCTACTCTTTTCCTTCATCCCCATGGGTGCCCACATTTCTGCTCAAGAGGCTCTGTGCCTTTCCTGAACAAATTTGGGGAGACCATTGGAAGCTGCAAAGTGTGTATTCCCAGGATAATGTAGGAGATTGAGTGTCTGATTCTCCTTCCTACCTGATGCCCCACCCCACAGATTCCTTGCCTTCACTCAACAGTTGCCTCGGGGCAGAGATCCTGCAGGGTGCTCAACTACATGCAGTTCCTCCACAAATAAGTTGTTTGCAAAAGAGAACCCTGTGGAATTGGACCCCTTCCCCAATCCTGAGTTTGGAGAAGATTCAACTTCATATCCTCCCACTCTGCTTCCAGCCATATATTTAATTAGAGTTTTTGACACTAATTAGACATTAGGCCAGCTTTTGAACTGCTTCGGAATGGATCTCAGATCATGCCAGAGGTCCCTGGCTTCATCAAGTGTGGCCTGGACTGTTTGGGGGGCCCTGGATTGCTTTTCACCCCTGTTTCCAACTTCACTCCATATCCATGCCAGCTCCCTGACCTTTTGTGAACCCCATCTTGCACAATAGCTACCTGTATGGATATCTGGTTTCACATGTAATGAGAACCAAAGACTGACAAAGAATAGTGATCTAGTAAGTGACTGCCAACTGTGTGAACTGGGTTCATTCAATAAAAAGAATATGTTACTTAACTATGGTCCTTCTCTTGTTTGCTCATGGAAATCTGCTGTATTCACATGTGGATACAATAGCATGGCACCCTCTCTCATTGATTTTGCTTTGGGAATAATGACCACTTTTCCCTTGAAACTCTTTAGCAGCTGCACAGGAAGGACAAAATTTCAAAAAAGAAACTTCAGATTTTGGGTAATGGGAATGTAAACAGAGTGCTACTGTGCTAAGAAGATTGGCTAAGAAGTGGAAAGAAACAATTTATGCAAATAAAGCTGTCACCAGGGTTTTTCAGAGATTTTTGTGTTTGTCTTGGAAGGCTAATGAAGAACAAAATGAAGTAAGAATAGGAGACTCCAAGAACAGAAGAAGATGAAGTTTGTGAGGGCTGGAAGTTCTTGCTGACCTTGGTCTATTTGGATTTGAAATTGCTTCATTTTAAAGCTTTGTCCTCAGTAGTGAACACATCTAGATGCTATTTAGCAGGAGGTGTTTTACTATTTTCATTCGGTTTTAGGTTTACTTGTTCAAACTGTTCTTATTTACCATATGCCTTAGTGCACTACCACTCAAACAAGTGCATACACTTGGCTTTGCCAATCTGGAAGTTCTTATATGTATAATTTTTATAACGAGTTTGCCCCTGCGGCGCATTAGAGGTGAAAACCATCTCTTATGCCCTGCTACGATGCTGTTTTTACAGGGATATATGCTCAGTTTTTATCACCCCTGTTATACAGAAAATTCCAAGTGGGCCCCAACCTCAATATTTAAAATCTCTGATAGAGGACAAGGATCCAGAGATCACGTTAAAGGTGGCCAAATTTTGTGTGGTTGCCATAGAACCTAGGGAACAAGCTGTGTATTATAAAGACTAAGGCCTTAGAAGCAAATTATAGATAATATTGTAGAGATTAAGACTTAAACTATATTTTAACTGCTGTCATAACTGTATTGTTTATCGTTATATTGATTGTTAATTTAAACTTAATTTTATTGTGTTTCTGATTTGTTTAATACGGTATGTGACTCTGGTCTGGGACCATAATAAATTCAATTCTATCCTATTGAAAAATTTCAACATGGAATGCAATAAAAGTCTATAGAACAAGGTGAATAAAAAGAAAAAACCCAAAAATAAGGAGAGAAAGAGAGAAGATGGGCCCTTTATCATATTTATATCATATATATCTACTCATTTATTCACACACAGAGAAGTAGACCTTCCCATCTCCCCCCTGAGACCCTACTTCTTCTCCCAGTCTCTCCCCCTGGGAGACACTTTCTGCCATGCCTTTCATCCAGGGACCCTCTTGCTTCCTTCCCCACCTCCCAAGCATTTTTTTTAAAAAAAGAAAGATATATTTTTATTAAAATTTCTTGGTTTAATAAACTATGTGCAATGTCTCTTTTTTCAAGTTACATTTTCTACAGATCAGTTTCATTCGTTGAGACGTTAGGACTACATTAGGAAGAAAAGGGGGGATGGTGAGTGGGGTGGGGTCGGGTGGCAATGCTTCTATTCTACTTAGTGTATGTGTGGGGTTTTGTGTCAGCATCACTTGTGTGGGTTCTCTTTACTATTCGCTTGTATTCCTTTGGTGGTGAAAGAGATTGGGGGTGGCTAAGGGTGTGGCTGGTTGTCTTTGACTGGATATAGTGAAATTTATTTTCATGTGTGAGTGGTGTGTGTGTGTGTTTGGATCAGGTTAGCCAGACTGATTCATATGCTGTTGGCAGGTTCTTGTTGTTGCCTTGTTGGGCTATATGATCAAGGTTAACCATACAGGAGTGAAGGCATCATCTTCTGTTTGTCCCCTTGTCAGTTTCAGTTTATTGGTTGGTTTTCCCGTAAGGCTGTTCCCCATACTATTTGATACCATTGATCTACGCTTACTCCTGAGAAGTCTTTCCAGTGTCAGGCTATGATGCTTCTGGCTACTGAGAGTAGGTGGGTTATAAGCTCTTTGTGTTGTGAGTGGGCATTATTGTCTTGGAAGATGTTTAGTAGGGCCAGTTCTGGAGTGACTTCTAATATTGCTTAGTTATTTTGCATATTTCTTGTATGATCGAGGTCCAGAAGAGTTGGATTTTAGGACATTGCCATCACATGTGGAGGTATGTGCCTGTGGAGGTGTATCCTCTCCAGCATTTTGGTGAGGTTCCTGGGCGTAGTTTCCGTGGTGTTAGGTACCACCTGTAAGTAAGTTTCAGAGTGAGTTGTTTTCTTACTTCCAAAGCTTCTTATAAATGTTTCCAAATCTGAATGATAACGATACAAAAATAAATCAAGGAGAGAGAAAGAAAGAAACAGAAAGAACAAACAAAACAATGCAAAAAGATAAAAAGGAGGAAAAACAAAGAAAGTAAAAACAAATGAGTACTTCCACATCACTATCTGCCAATTGTAAGTATTACAATTATTCAAAATTGTTGGCATATACGCTCAAGGATTACTTCTCGCTGTAGTTGGTTATCAGCTTTTCTCCCAAACTGCTAATGGTATCTTCCCTAGTTTCCTTCAATGTACTTCTGACACTCAGAAACTCTAAAAAAATACTTGATAGAGAAATTTTATGAAGAGTGTTGTTTCCTGCTTATCAGTGGATTTTAAAAAATAACAAAGGCTTGTGGGTATTCTGCATTGACAGGGTATGAACTGGATGACCTTCTAGGTACAATCCTAACCTATTATTCTGCAACATCACAAATATAATTACTTTGGCAGTTCCCCTACTGCTGATGCGCCATAGACTCCAAAAGCACTACAAAAGTGATTCTCTCCCCTGTAATTATTAAAATTACTATAATCAATTCCACAAGCTGAAGCTCGAAATGTCAGAGTGGAAAACACGCAACATGCAAGTCTGAAATGATTATTAGTTCCCCAGTTTTTCATAGACAGCTATGGTAAAGGAGGAGAGAGAGGCTGGACTTTGTTACCTCTCAGTTTTCAGTTTCCCTCTTTCATATCAAATCACTGTATCTTATTCGGCATCCAAGGCATTCTGTTGTGACAGTGTTTAAGTTAACAATAGGTAGATACATGTCCCTTAAAATACCAAATTAACAGTCAACGACCACCCAATCCCTCTTGTTCAAATCAGGTGGAGGACAGCAATAATATTGTAGAGAGAAACAGGAGTCTCTATGCAGAGAAGGACATTTGCCATCAGGATGTTGCTTCTACTTCTGCTTCTCACCAACATGGGGTCCCAAGTACAAAGTGTCAAATGCACCACAAATAATCCTGTTCATGTTCCAAATGAGTGGTATGAACCTGGTGACCTTGTCATTGGTGCAACGGTATCTTATATGTATTACATATTACCCAGAGTTTCTTTCAATGAACACCCTTCCCAGGTCTTCATTAATACCCCACTGTAAGTAACTGGTACTTAATATTATTTTATTTATTCTTTATACGTCATGGCTGACTGGAGAAAAACTTTTGATTGGTTTGGAGAAAGATGCTTTAGAATTTTTTTAAGAAAAAGAATGGAAAGATTTTCTACACACACACACACACATTTTTATTAGAAATCTCCATGCACATAGACTATGCACAAAAGCTTAATGGCAATGAACATTAAGCTTTTTTATCTAAGTCTATAAAGGTAGAGAGAAAAGAGAGTAAGAGCAAGAGAAAAGGGATGGCATAAAAACATAAGAAGAAAAATGGGCAAGCAGTGAGGTACTTAACTTGGGTGATGATACCAAAATGTCCAGGGTGGAGAAAACAAACATGGGTTGCAAACAGCAACAAAATGATAAACTGAATGCATGGGCAGGAAAATGGGAAATGCAATTGACTGTAAGCAAGTGCAAAGTGATGAGCAAAAAAATTAATTTCACAGTCATGGGGTCTCAACTGGTTGTAAGAAATCATCAATAAGATGTTGTGGTCCTAGTAGATAGTTTGATGCAGACGTCAATGAAGTTTGCAGCAGCTATAGAAAACACTTTAATGTATTTTTATTGACACAGTATTAAATAAATAAATATTGTCTGAATAAATAAGTAAACTTTGCTGGCTGTGCCTTCTCTTTATAGGCAGGTGGGTGAATCTCTCCTATATCTAGATAATATGCACTCTTTAATTTTCCCTTTAAACATTAACTCATTTCATTTGCAGGGTGATGACAAAGTTCTACCAGCACATCCTTGCTTTGGTCTTTGCTGTTGATGAGATCAACAAGAATCCCAGGATGTTGCCCAATGTCTCTCTGGGATTCCACATCTATGATAGCTATTATGATTCAAAGATGGCCTACCGAACAATTCTGGACCTGATCTTTAATGCAAATCACTTTGTTCCCAACTACAGGTGTGGCATCCAGAAAAATGTCATAGGAGCCATTGGGGGACTTGACTCTGATACCTCCTGGTGCATGGCAAACATCTTAGGTCTTTTCAAGATTCCACAGGTAGAATATGGATTTTGAAAAATGGGTATTTCGTTCCATAATTCACTCTTCTTGTTTCCATGCAGCATAACATATATAATCTTATGGAGATCTTCCCAGGAGAGTTCTTAGCAGATGGAGAATCAGCCAATCTCTACAACCACTGCAAAGGTTACAGAGCAAAGGAACAGTTTCTATTGCTCTCTCTCCACCTCAATTATTCATTTATTAGTATATTAAAATAAGCAATGAAATTTTCTTCCCTCTACTTGAAAAAAATCAATGTGCACAAGTATGAAACTGTGATATAACAATAATAGTAATAATAGTAATAATAATATCCACAGAAAGCAAAGAGCAAGATTGTCTATGTTTTCCTATGTAAATTGAGGTTGGTGCTGTCCCTAAGCTTCATATATTTGGGAAATATAGGATTTATATTTATATTCAAAGTAGTTGGAATACCATTAGTTTTTTATTACACTTGGAAATGTTTGGCTTTTTCCTTTTCCAGATTTCATTTGGCTCATTTGAACCAGCCATAAATGATGGAACCAAGTTCCCTTCCTTTTACCGCATGGTCCCCAATGAAGATCATCAGTACAAGGGAATAATCCAGTTACTTCTGCATTTTGGATGGAAATGGGTCGGGCTGATCACTCCAGCTAATGAAGCTGGAGAACGTTTCTTACAGACAATAGAACCAATGCTGTTCAATAATGGACTCTGTTCAGCATTCACAGAAAAAGTTAAACCCAATGTGCATTATAACGGTAACATAGTAGGAACGCTGAGTGCATGGTTTTCATTTACACCTTTCACAACCAGCAAAGCCAATGCAGTTCTTGTATATGGAGAAGGTAGATTTATTATATGGTTAGCAAGTGCTATAAAGACAATGGAGATAACTCAGTTACTACTTCCTTATAAGAAGTCACATGAAGGAAAAGTATGGATTACAACAGCCCAACTTGATTTCATATTATATAGCCTTCAAAAATTTACTGTTAATATACGAATGTTCCATGGTGCTATCTCCTTTGCGATTCACTCCAAGGAGATTCACAAATTTCAAGACTTTCTTCAGAATGTACATCCTTATTGGACAGACGCAGATGGTTTTATCCAAGATTTCTGGGAAGATGCATTCAGTTGTTCACTTTCAAATGCCACTCTCTCACCAACCACGTGTACTGGAGAGGAGATGCTGGAGAGCCTCCCTGCACCATTTTTTGAAATGAGCATGACTGGCCACAGCTACAGTGTTTATAATGCTGTCTATGCTTTGGCACATGCCTTAAATAGAATGCACTTGGCTGCAGTCATCTGCAAAAGGAGAGATGCTAAGGGAAAACTCTCTCCTCAGTATGTAGAACCTTGGCAGGTAATGTTCTCTCTTACAAAGCATTCACTGCATTGATCCATTATGTGAGTTGGCATTTAATTATCAGTAATGAAATAAAAGAATAGAAGTTAAGAAATTAAAGATAAACCTTAAGTAATTTTATTGTATCAAAGATGGGACTTAGAATATTTCCCATAGTGATACTGAACTGACTTTACATGACTCAAGCTTTCATATCTAACCAGGCAACAACTATGACAGTTAACTCACATTCCTGGCCATCACACATATAAGCAGACTCATGTAAAGCCAGAATAACTCCTAGAAAACCAATTTAAAGCTATTTTTAAAAAACTGCTTCACTTACCGGTGAGGGACAAATGTGGCTTTTCCTCTTCCTCTTCCTCTTCCTCTTCCTCCTCTTCCTCTTCTTCTCCCTCACTGAATGATTCTTCATATGATAAAAGCACCAGAGGGTCTGACTGAAAGTCAGATGTTGTGTTCGGCTTGTTGTTCAGGGTTCATTTTGGAAGCCTCTTTTTCTGCATATGCAGCCTCCCCTGTCATTCAGACATTCTTCAGGTTTAAGCAAATCTTAAAGCTGTTAAGCAAACCTGGGCTGGCTTTAAATTCCATTGGCAAGCTGGTCCTCATCTGTGAATGATTGGGAGTGGTCTTAGAGGATCGGAGGATTTTGGTTTACGATGCTGCTATCCACAGAAACCAATGTCCAGTTCATATCTTCCACCCATAAGTTCCGTGCCATCTCTGCTTCACCAAAGCCTTGTCCCCCTGGCTGGTCAAATTTGCAGTCAGTGCTGCCACAGTCCCATGTTTCTCCCTCTCATGAACATTGATGACTTGGATACTGGATTCGTTGCGGCCAAATTTGCATGCCTCAGCACTCACAGACGTCCTATCCTTCAAGAAGTCCAGCACCTCCAACTTCTTTTCCAGTGTGGAAACTGCCTTACACTTTTTGGTTTCTCAGCAGCTGATGATGGCAATGATAATGCCTTGTGTTTCGAGCTATTCTGCAGTCTGAGGCTCTGCCAACCACCTCTTCCTCCACACTCTGAAAATCTCTGTTACCTCTCCAAATCCTTCCGCAAAAGCCTCTGTCTCTATGACCTTCTCCAATTACCCAGTGGTGTAGAATGGGGGAGGAGGGCAGAAGAGCAGCCCATTGGGAGAGGTCACCACCCAGGGACATCCTGGCAGTCCTCCTCCCCAAGTACCCAGTCCTTCCTTGCATGCATGCCTGCCACCAGTTTTCTATGGGGCCTGGAGCCTGGCCTGGCAACCATCTGTTCTCTGCCACTTTGGCCCCTTCTCTCCAGCCTCCTCTTCTGCCTCGGAGACTGGATTGCTGTCTGTCACAACCTCTTTCTGCTCACATAACCCTGTTTTCTCTTCTGTTTCCAAAAACCCCTCCTCCCAGTCTGCTCCCTCTTCTGTCACTGACCACTCCTTGTCATCCCACCATCAATCCCTGGTTCTGAGCCTCCTTTCCTTGGGGTGTCCCTTGGGAGTTCCCCAGCTGCTGCTTCCTGCCACTCCTCTGCATCCAGAAAGCCCATGACACTATGCTCAGCTCTGCTCTATAAAGTAAGGAAAGGTTCAGTCAGATGTTCTCATCTTGCATTCCTATCTTTGAGAACATGAGTACCCATTGCTTCTCTTACATGACTTCTCAAATTCTGTCCCTGTCACGGATCATGACAAAGTCAGGTCCCAAGCAAGCAGGTCTAGGGACTCAACTCTCCTTCATAATATCTTTATGGAAGTCTGTCAAATGCTGAATTGACACAGATTCATGATTTCCACCTCCTCCTGAATGTGCAACTGAAATATGGATGCTCTACATTGTGAACTGAAGTGTTTACCTCCTAGAGGAAAAGGAATTAATTCCATCTTGGAATTAGACTATTGGAATGCTTTATAGACCTTTTAATTCTCTTCCTCTTAGCTCCACTCATTCCTGCAGAGACTCTCATTCAACAACAGTGCTGGGGATGAAATCACATTAAATGAATATGGAGAGTTAGCGGCTGGCTTTGATATTACCAACTTGGTCACTTTCCCAAATAGATCATTCATCAGAGTCAAAGTGGGGAGGCTGGATCCTCAGGCCCCTCCGGGCAAAGAGCTCACCATTAATGAGGACAGAATGAAATGGCACAGAGACTTCACTCAGGTATGGGAATAACGTCGCAATCTGTGAAATGCCAAAATTTGTGGTTATCCACAAAATGCATTGTAACAAAAGCAAATCATACATTATTGATTTTGAAATTCACTATTAAATATGGCTTAAAATAAGTGCTTCATAGTGCTTTAATTGAGAGATGCTCTATTTGAAAGAGTGACTTTTCTGTATGTTTCCACCTTCAGCCTCTGAGGCCATGCATGTTGGCCTTCAGTTTTGCTAATGGCACTTTTATTTGTACATAATATTACATTACATGGGATACTGACATTCCCTTTTTATTTATTCCATGCTAATAAGCCAGGGACGCGGGTGGCACAGTGGGTTAAATCACAGAGCCTAGGACTTGCTGATCAGAAGGTTGGCGGTTCGAATCCCCGCAACGGGGTAAGCTCCTGTTGCTAGGTCCCAGTTCCTGCCAACCTAGAAGTTCGAAAGCACGTCAAAGTGCAAGTAGATAAATAGGTACCGCTCCGGCGGGAAGGTAAACAGTGTTTCTGTGCACTGCTCTGGTTCGCCAGAAGTGGCTTAGTCATGCTGGCCACATGACCTGGAAGCTGTACACCGGCTCCCTCGGCCAATAAAACGAGATGAGTGCCGCAACCCCGGAGTCGGCCACGACTGCACCTAATGGTCAGGGGTCCCTTTACCTTTACCTAATAACCCATCCAGGAGAAATATTGTCCTTTAAGAAATGCTGTAAGGTCTATCAGTACATAAACAAATGAGCCACAATACCAAATTGAGGAACCTGTGCAGAAGACATCTCCCACTAAGAAGGAACAATGGCTATCAGAGAGTTTCCAGGTGGAAAAATCTAAATTGGAAACAGAACTGTTAGAACCCAAAACTAAGACTTTGTCAAAAATGTATAACTTGCTGCTGAAATGGAATACTCAGGATGAGACGGTTAAATCTGTAATGATTAAGTGGGCACAAGACGTTGGACACAATATTATGTTTGCTGACTGGGAACAGTTGTGGACCACCGGGATTAAATTTACGGCATGTAATGCCTTAAGAGAGAATATTATGAGAATGATATATAGGTGGTACATGACCCCAGTCAAGCTTGCAAAAATCTATCATTTGCCCGATAATAAATGTTGGAAATGTAAGGAAACTGAAGGTACATTCTTTCACCTTTGGTGGACGTGTCCTAGGATTAAGGCTTTCTGGGAAATGATATATAATGAATTGAAAAAGGTATTTAAATATACCTTCTTGAAGAAACCAGAGGCCTTTCTCTTGGGCATGGCCGGCCAAGTGGTGCCAAAGAAGGACAGAACTTTTTAATGTATGCTACAACAGCAGCAAGAATACTCATCGCAAAGTATTGGAAGACGCAAGATCTACCCACTCTGGAAGAATGGCAGATGAAACTGATTGACTGTATGGGATTGGCAGAAATGACTAGCAGAATCCGTGACCAGGGAGAAGAGTCGGCAGAAGAAGATTGGAAAAAATTTAAGGACTACTTACAGAAATACTGTAAAATTAAGGAATGTTGAATGATGTTGGATTGAAATTGAGTGGTTTCTAGCTGCAATGATATAAAGGAACATGGGGGAAAAAAGGTTTGGATAGAGAATAAGGCGATATTATAAGCTGTAATGCTTTAAGTTAAGGATTTGCTGAACAAATAATTTGAAATGGAATACAAGAAGGGGAGGTATGAGGAGGTCAGAGAAATATGTCAGTGAAAAGTTTGTATTATGAACTATATGTCTTTTTTAATCTTTTTGTTTGTTTTTTGTTTGTATAAAAAATTGAAAACCTTTTTTTAAAAAATATAAAAAATTGAAAACCTTAATAAATATCTTATATATAAATAAAACCAATGGCTATCAGAGAGTCCAGCATCATCCACCATTCCTGTTTATGAAATCCATGAAACTATTCTCCAGTTAGTGGCACTAGATTGAAGACTACGCTAGCTGTATCACTACTTGGGTTGAGAATGAACATCATGAAATTTTAGTTTGTATGAAGCTAAGTTCAGAGTGCATGCATCTAGGACTGGTTGTAGCTGGTGAGTAGGTCTAAGGTGGGAGTGTTCCCAGACCTCTTGCTTCAAAGGGAATGCAACCCCTCCCAGAACATGTGTGGCATAGGAACCACCCATCCAAAGCATTTCTCTCCCCCATCCCTTCCATCACTGCCTCCAGACACCAAACCAGCACCTTCACCACCTCCTCTCATTCAAATGGAATGGAAAGGTAGTACTTCACATCATCAGCACACAGATGACACCATGTGCTAGATCCTAGGATGTTATTCCAAAGGATTTCCTATAGATGATAAATACTACAGGAGACAGAATGGGGTCTAACAGGGCACCACAATCCAAAGGTCATTCAATGATTTCATAGTGCTAGTTTCTTGTTGTGACCCTGCAGATAGGAGCAGAACCACTATAATGGGTTACCTTTAATTCCTTGAGCCACCACAAAAGAACACCATGTGAACTCCTTGAAGCAAATGCCATTAGGTGATGACTCCATCAAAAGGCAAAGCCAGGGTGAAACCACACCAAATTTTAACACAGCTGTAAGGTTGGATGGTCCAGGTATGAATACTGAAATCTTCTTAAGTTTGTATGATACTTAGAACAGCAACTGTTAAAGCACCTGATACTGGATAATTCCCCAAAACAATATTAAACTCTTCCTGTCTCTTTGGATAGGTGCCACCCCTCTCTATATGCAATGCCCACTGTCTTCCTGGTTATGGGAAGAAAAAGAAGGAGGGAAAGAAGTTTTGCTGCTATGATTGTGATCCATGTCCAGACGGAATGATCTCAGATGAGAAAGGTGGGAGATGACATCTTCAGATATTACGAAAGCTCTGGGCTCTTGGCAATTTTGTTGTGGATAGGAGGCTTAAATTAATGGAGGTCCTGTTCTAATAGTTTATAGATAACATCAATATATTTTTATCTTTAAAACATCTTGAATATTTTTTTATTATATATTATACCTCCAACCTCTACAAACTTAGGGTGGAATACAAGTGGTGTTTTCCCCTCTAAGAATTAGGTTGTTTGACAAGAGGGTGAAAGTCTCATTAAACTTGCCTTTCTAGGCTCCTAAGATTTCAGCTGTAATTTCTTAATTTGCTGTACAGTTTATGTAGTTCTAAGACAAAGGAGGGGGGCTGTAAGAAAAGATGTCCTCCAAGTAGACAATTCCAGATTGGATTCATGAGGTTTACTTTTGATGCCACTAGGTTAAAAGAATTTGGGTTTGAAGTTCTTAAACCTTTTAAGGTAGAAATCACTATGCTAGATGGATTACTGATTAGGAAATTCTTAAGAATAGTTTTGATTGCTTCAAATTGTCATTCACCGTTTGTTTTCAGACATAGATACATGTGTCAGTTGCCCAGCAGATCAATATCCAAACAGCGGCCAGGATCTATGCATTCCTAAGATTCCAAACTTCCTAGCCTTTGATGAAAACTTGGCCATTGTTTCAACTTTTTTCGCACTTTTATTCTCTCTCATCACAATCCTGGTGTTTGGCATCTTCATTAAGCATCGCGATACAGCCATAGTCAAAGCCAACAACCGAAGCCTCACCTATGGTCTCCTTATCTCCCTCCTCTTGTGTTTCCTCTCTTCTTTGTTGTTTCTCGGAAAACCTAATATGGTGACTTGCCTTCTCCGACAAACTGCTTTTGGCATTGTCTTCTCTGTGGCCCTCTCCAGCATCTTAGCCAAAACTATACTGGTGGTTTTGGCATTCATGGCTACCAAACCAGGATCCAGTATGAGGAAATGGGTAGGCAAAGAACTGGCTTATTCCATTGTTTTTTCCTGCTCCATTGTTCAAATAGGAATCTGTGTCCTCTGGCTGGCAACCTCTCCCCCATTCCCAGATGTGGACATGCACGCAATGCCTGAAGAAATCATATTTCTTTGTAATGAAGGGTCAGTCTCCATGTTCTATTGTGTTTTGGGCTACATGGGCTTCCTGGCCACTATCAGCTTCACGGTGGCCTTCCTAGCCAGGAAGTTGCCTGACACTTTCAACGAAGCCAAGTTCATCACCTTCAGCATCCTGGTCTTCTGCAGTGTTTGGCTCTCCTTCATTCCAACCTACCTGAGCACCAGAGGTAAATACATGGTGGCTGTGGAGATCTTCTCCATCTTTGCTTCTGGTGCTGGGTTGCTGGGTTGCATTTTCTCCCCTAAATGCTACATAATTGTGGTGAGGCCTGACCTGAACAACAAAGAGCAGCTAACACAGAGAAAGGTATAAATGACAGTGGAATTTGTGGCTCTGTTGGGTCCTAAAATACATGGGCTTGCTAGCTGGTATCACTTTCCAGGTCCCTACTCTGGATATGTGTAGAGTTTGCTTCTCAACTTTTTTGTTTGCCAAATATGTCTGAAAGGCAATGGGTACAGATTTTTCCTCAGGTTCTACTCCCAAAGCCTTTTTTACAAATGAGTAATGCTGTAAAGCGGTGGAGGTTTACGTTCAAAGTTTCCTTCTCCTAGGTGGGCTCCCTTCCTAGGTTTACGAGACCCATCTGCCCCTCATTTCCCTCTACAGCACCTGTAATAGCCACCTTTTTGAGCATTGGACCTGCTATTGCTCTCATCCACTCACTCAGTCTGATCCTGTCTTTGTATGCAGAGAAATTCCCCAACTCACTGAGGATTTGAGGCCCATTGGCTGCCCTCACCTGGTTTACGCAGCCAGTTGTATTTTCTGGGGTGGGGAGTTGCTGCTGTTGAATGCTGACAGCTTCTAGGAGCCACAGATGACAGCTGAGTGCAGGGTGGGGATCAGAGGAAGGCAAACTACCCCAGAAGAGGCATGACTTTCCCCCCACTAGAGTTACTACCCCTTCCCTAACACTCTATACACCCTGATATGTATTACTGTACCTTTACAGCAAATGGAATCTTAATAGCAAAACTGTCAGCCTTTTGATTTAGAAATGGTTAAATTCATTTGATGGATTTTGTACATATATGGATGTTTGATTGTTAATAAAAAGTCTCTTTTCAATTACATAATTTAATATGCAAATTCATCTTGAAGACCACAGAGGGTACCAGAAGCAAAATACATTGTGAAATTGTTGAGGGCTCTACATTCTTTATCTCTCACCTACAAGGCAGCTGAGGAATAGAAGAAGGAGAAGTTTAAAACAGCCATTTCCCTTTTTTAAAAAAAATAGTTTTAACAAAGAAAAGGAGCAGAGATATGCAACAATATTTGGAGGAAAACACATTGGATATTACTAACACTAATAGGACGAGCCTTTACTTTTCTGAATTACATTTCTAACTAGATGGAAAGGTTGGTGCAGAGAGTATCTCAAGTAAGCCCAATGGCTTCAGAGAATACAGATGTGTTGTTTCCAAAGGTGATTCTAAAGCCTATTTATGTTATTTTCTTTTATAATAACTTTTATTAATTATCAATTACCATCCAAAAATCTCCTCATTAAAGCTATACCAAATTATAATACTAATACTAATCATTCAAATACCGAATCATATAATTTAGGTTTCCACCCCCATGCTAGAAGTGATGGTTCGATGAATTTCTTTATCTCTGCATTCCAAAATCTTATTAATTTCTATTACATTCTGGTCAAAATAATAATCCCTTATACAACAACTGAAAAACTGATAACTTGTATTCATGTTGACACATTAAATGAATTATAGAACTAAAAGTGAGGAAGCGGGGAAAAGGATGGGGCCAGCTCAACTCTAGATATCCTGTTGTCCTTGTAGGTTCATTCCTTGCCTATGATTTTTTTGATGTGACAAATATAATTACATTGGCAGACCCAGCATCCTGTCTACTAGCTGCAGGAATAAATCCTTTTGGATTAACTATCTGCAGTCTGGATTTAACCATTCTTCCTATGCTGGAAAAATGGTGAACACTCCTTTTTTCTGGAAGCCAAATCAGTGGATACAGTGATGCAGTGACTTTTAGAAACTGTGGGATAACCGCTTCTCACAACCCATGATGGGAACCATCAACAGCTGTAGGAATGAAGGATACAGAACCATACATGGATGGGAAAACATCATAGGGGGAAATTGTCACACGCAGGAAAGAATAAGGATTACACTTAGAGTTCCTCACTTGAAACTTTATAAATTACCAACTATACCAACACAAATAGAAATCACAAGACTGTAGCTGTTATCTAAGAAATGATTATATGTGCATGGAATGCAATGGAAATTAGTAGCATAGTGAAATGCAGAAATAATGTAGAAGAATGAAGCTATCAAATTTAGCATTCAAGAGGCCCAATTAAATTAAATTATATAATTTGACATTTGAATAATTGGCATCCATAAATGCATTAACTGGATAAAATTGGTATCGTTATAATGAGGCTGCTATTGGAACAATATTGGTAAATCAAAAAATATATATTTAAAAGATATAATAGTAATATTTTGGCAGTTCCCCTACTGCTGATGCACCATAGAATCCAAGAACACTGCACAAGTGATTCTCTCCCCTATCATTACTCAAATTACAATAATCAATCCACCTGACTGAACCTCCAAATGCCACAGTGGGGAAAAAGAATCAACAAGTAACCCTGAACTGATCATAAGCTCCTCAGTGCTCCATAGACAACTAGGCAGGGCTCTGTTACTTATCAGTTATCAGTTTCCCTCTTTCTTATCAAATCACTGTATCTTGTTTGGCATCCAAGGCATTTTGTTTTTGACAATAAGGTGGATACATGTCCCTCAAAGTGCCAAATTGACAGAATCAGATGCCACCCAATTTGTCTTGTTCAGATCAGGTGGAGGAGAGGAATAATACTGTCGAGAGAAGCAGGGGAGTCCATGCACACAAGGGTATTTGCCATCAGGATGTTGCTCCTGCTGCTTCTGCTGCTCCCCAATATAGTGTCCCAAGGACAAAGTGCTAAATGCACAACTAATAATCCTGTTCATGTTCCCCACGAGTGGTATGAGCCAGGTGACCTGGTCATTGGTGCAATGGCATCTCATATCTATTACATAGTCCCCAAATTATCCTTCAAGAAACATCCTTCCCAGGTCTTCATTGATACCCCACTGTAAGTAACCGGTAATTAGCATTAATTTATCTATTCATTATATGCTGTATGTGACTGAAAATAAAATAATAAATATAGCTTTAGAACTTTATTTTTTTTCTTAATCAGTGAGGAGATTTTATCAGAAATCTCTGAACACATAGGCTATGTCAAGTGTCAAGAACATTAAGCTTTTTAAAAACAAAAAAACAAAAAAACCAAATCTGTAAAGACAGACAGAAAAGAGAGTAGGAGAAAGAGAAAAGAGAGGGCTTAAAAATCTATGAGAAACATATAGCCAAAAGTGTTGTACTCAACTTTGTTGATGATACCCAAATTTTCAAGCTGGTGAAAACAAACATGGGATGCTGAAGATATCGAAGAAATGTACAACATCATTTTTAATAACACAGTATTATGAGACTGCCTATTAAGTAAATAAACTTTGCTGGCTTTGTCCTTTATATAGGCAGGCAGGTGAGTCTCTCATACCTAGATTATGATTAATTTCCCCACTCAAACTTCATTTGCAGGGTGTTGACAAAGTTCTACCAGCAAATCCTGGCCTTGGTCTTTGCTGTCGATGAGATCAACGAGAATCCCAGGATGTTGCCCAATGTCTCTCTTGGCTTCCACATCTATGATAGCTATTATGATTCAAAGATGACCTACCGAAACACTCTGGACCTGCTCTTTAAATCACATCACTTTGTTCCCAACTACAGGTGTGGCATCCAGAAAAATGTCATAGGAGTCATTGGGGGACTCAGCTCTGATACCTCCTGGTGCATGGCAAACGTCTTAGGTCCTTTCAAGATTCCACAGGTAGAATATGGATTTTGGAAAACAGAGATTTCATGCTGTCCTTGCTTTAGGAATCTACTGATTCATACATATGGAGTGGGGAAATAGACAAAGTAAAGGGGGCATAATATGCATATCCAACAATGTGTGTAAGAAGGGCAATTTGTGTTTAATAGATATAATAGAAGATTTCTGCAAAGCTGCCAGGTTTGTAAAGGAAGCACCTAGATGGCTTCATATATATCAATCCTGAAAGCACTGCAGTGGTTTCCTGTGAGCTACTCAATATATGACATTGACAATGGCTTCAAAGGTATGAATAACTCAGGACTCATTCACTAAACAATGTTCCTCAAAAATCAAGATAGTCCTTTCCCAAAGTATGTTAATCAACATTGTTCACTTTCAGACGCTAATTGAAAACACTGTTTTCTTGCTATTCTTCTGGCAATTGTCATCTGTGATTTCAGAGAGTTATATACATAGTGGTGTCAGCATTGTGCTGTTCTACTTCATTGTTGGATTTCATTGTATTAACTAGTGCCGGTATGTTATTTTGCACTTTACTGATTTTTTTTAATGATGTGGTTTATTGTGCTCAGAGAACAATAACATACATAATCTTATGGAGCTCTTCAGAATTTCCCAGGAAATCTTCCTGAAAGAGTTCTTAGAAGATAGAGAATCAACCTCTCTCTACAATTCTATAAAGATCACATAGCAAAAGTCCATGATCTACCTCCAGTTTGGAGTCTTGTTGAATCATTCACTTAACATGAGTAATGATCCATGCTCCTCTCTACTTGGAGACAATCAGTGTATACAAGTATAAAGCTGTGATGATGCCATAATAATAACAATAAATATCTACAGAAACCAAGAGCAAAATTATATCTGTTTTTCTATGTAATTTGGTACCTTGGGGATATATATTCAGTGTGTGTGTCTGTGTGTGTGTGTGTTTATATAAAAATTTTTTGGAATATCATGATTTCTTGTTTCCACTTGGAAATGTCTGGCTTTTGCTTTTTCCAGATTTCATACGGTTCATTTGAACCAGCCATAAATGATGGAACCAAGTTCCCTTCCTTTTACCGCATGGTCCCCAATGAAGACCTTCAGTATCAGGGAATTATCCAGTTACTTCTGCATTTCAGATGGAAATGGGTTGGGCTCATGACTCCAGCTAATGAAGCTGGAGAACGTTTCTTGCAGAACATTGAGCCAATGCTTTTCAAGAATGGAATCTGTTCAGCATTCACAGAAAGAATTAAACACAATATACATTATAAAACTAACTTACTAAATATGGTGAACATAAAGCAAACAGCAAACAGCAAAAGCAATGCAGTTCTTGTATACGGAGAAAGTAGATTTATTATATGGTTGTCCACGGCTTTAAGCACAATGGAGTTTTCTCAGCTACTATTTCCTCAAAAGAAGTCACGTGAAGGAAAAGTATGGATTACAACTACCCAAATTGATTTCATATTATATACCCTTCAAAAATTGACTGTTAATATACGAATGTTCCATGGTGCTATCTCCTTTGCAATTCACTTCAAGGAGATTCACAACTTTAAAGAGTTTCTTCGGCGTATATATCCTCATTGCACAGAGACAGATGGTTTTATCCAAGATTTCTGGGAAGATGCATTCGGTTGTTCACTTTCAAACTCCACTCACTCAACATTCAGTGATAACATTTGTACTGGAGAGGAGATGCTGGAGAGCCTCCCTGCACCATTTTTTGAAATGAGCATGACTGGCCACAGCTACAGTATTTATAATGCTGTCTATGCTTTAGCACATGCCTTAAATAACATGCACTTGGCTGGAGCCATCCGCAAGAGAAGAGATGCTAAGGGAAAACTCTCTCCTCGCTATGCAGATCCTTGGCAGGTATTGTTCTCTGTTACAAAGCTTTCACTGCATTGGTACATTTTGTAAGTAGGCATTTACTTATCAGTAAAGAAAAAAAAGAATAAAACTTAAGAAATTAAGAAATAAATCTGTAGTAATTGTATCAAAAATGGGAATTAGAATATTTCCTATAATGATACTAAACAGACTTTAGATGACATAGCCTTTCATAAGCAACAGACTACCAACAACTACATGTAACTGAAGCTGTGCCAACCACATCCCTCCGCGATTCTCTCTGTCTCTCTTACCTGTCCAGTTACCCAGTGGTGTAAGGATGGAGGCCAGGGGCCCGTGCCCCAGTTTACAAAACCCCTCCATTTTTTATCCACATCCACTACAAAACCCCTCCATTTTTTATCCACATCCTTCTGCAATTCTCTTTGTCGCTCTTACCTGTCCAGTTAACCAGTGGTTCAAGGATGGAGGCCGGGGGCCTATGCCCCAGTTTACATAATTCTGAGGTAGCACAACCAGAACCCACACGCCAGTCACTGGCTTCTGCATTTGAGTGGCTGCCAGTGCTTGGGCATGTCCTGGAAGACCCCATCGTTCCCTGTCTACCCACTGCCAGGGGTTTCTGGCCCCTGAAGCCGAACCTGGCCTCACTGGTAGGTCACCAGAAGAGGCTAGCAACTGTGTGAGCACTGTCTCTAGACTCTGTTTTCTCCCTCCTCCTCTCCATTGTGAACTGAAGTATTCAACTTCTAGAGGAAAAGGCATTAATTCTGTCTAGGAAAGCTATTCAACAATCTTAATCTGTCTATTCGAATGCTTTATAGACCTTTTTATGCTCTTCCTCTTAGCTCCACTCATTCCTGCAGAGAATCTCATTCAACAACAGTGCTGGGGATCAAATTGCATTAAATGAATATGGAGAGCTCTACGGGAGGTCGATGGATCGTCCGGCAGCCGGCTTGGGGGCTATGATGGACTTTCCTCCCTGGCAGTATCCCAACATCATAGACCTCTTACTTCAAAGGGAAAGCAACCTCTCCCAGAACAGGTGTGACATAGGAACCACCCACCCAAAGCATTTCTCTCTGATATGGATTCAGCCCCCATCCCTTCCATCACTGTCTGCAGACACCTGTCTAGCACCTTTACCACCTCCTCTCATTCCAATTGAATGGAAAGGTAGAACATCATCAGCATACAGATGACACCATCCTAGGATATTATTCCTAAAGTTTTCATATAGATGATAATACCATAGGAGACAGAATGGGGTCTAACAGGGCACTACAATCCGAAGGTATTTCAATTATTTCCTAGTAGTAGTTTCTTGTTGTGACCCTGCAAGTAGGAGCAGAACCACTATCATGGGGTACGCTAAATTCCTGCCTCCTTCAGCCACCACATAAGAACACCATGTGAACTCCTGGAAGCAAATGCAGTTAAGTGGTGACTCCATCAGAAGGCAAAGCCAGGGGTGAAATTACACTGCACTCTAACACTGCTGTAAGGTTGGATGGTCCAGGCATTAATAGTGCAATCTTCTTAAGTTTGTATGATGCTTAGAGCAGCAACTGTTAAAGCATCTGATATTGGAAAATTGATATTGTAATTTGGGTGTGAATTTAACAGCAAAGAATTTGAATTTATATAAGGATAACTATGAAAAAGTATGGAATGAAATAAAAAGAGATTTAGAGATATGGTCAAATTTAAAATGTTCACTTATGGGCCGAATATCGGTGGTCAAGATGAATGTATTGCCGAAAATGTTGCTTTTGTTTCAAACCCTACCTATCATTGATAATGTTAAATGCTTTAAAGAATGGCGGAAGGCGTTGTCTAAATTTATCTGGCAGGAGGGGAACCTAGAATTAAATATAAACTACTTACAGATGTAAAAGCAAGAGGGGGTTTTCCCCTGCCTGACTTGAAGATATATTTGGAAGCTGCGGCCTTCTGCTGGATTAAAGATTGGATTAAACTAGATAATGAAGATATTTTGTATTTGGAGGGACTGGACAATCAATTTGGTTGGCATGCATATTTATGGTATGATAAGATAAAGGCCCATAGTGGTTTTAAGAATCATATAATTAGAAAAGAGCTTTATAATGTATGGAACAGATATAAGGATCTCCTGGTACGAAAAACACCTAAATGGATTTCACCAATGGAAGCACAGGCCGCCAAAGAGCTAAATATGGAAAATAAGTGGTTGGGGTATTCAGATTTACTGTTAGAAGATTGTGAAGGATTTAAATGTAAAACCGTTTGAACAAATTAAGGATAAAGTGAATTGGCTTCAATATTATCAAATTAATGAATTATTTAAGATTGATAAGAGAAATGGTTTTGCAACAGAAAAAAACAAATTGGAAACAGAGTTGTTAGATACTAATGTCAAGAATCCCCTTCATGGATCACTGCCTTGCCGTGGCGAAGGGGCTTGAATAACTCAGAGAAGCTATGAGCTATGCCGTGCAGGGCCACCCAAGATGGACAGGTCATAGTGGAGAGTTTGACCAAACGTGATCCACCTGGAGCAGGAACTGGCAAACCACTCCAGTATCCCTGCCAAGAAAACTCCATGGACAAAGGCAACAGGCATATAAAAGTTATGACGCTGGAAGATGAGCCCCTCAGGTCGGAAGGCGTCCAACGTGCTACTGAGGAAGAGCAGCGGACAAGTACAAGTAGATCCAGAGCTGATGAAGCGGCTGGGCCAAAGCCGAAAGGACGCTCAGTTGCGGATATGCCTGGAAGCGAAAGGAAAGTCCAATGCTGTAAAGAAAAATATTGCATAGGAACCTGGAATGTAAGAACCATGAACCTTGGTAAGTTGGATGTGGTCAAAAATGAGATGGCAAGAATAAATATTGACATCCTGGGCATCAGTGAACTAAAATGGACGGGAATGGGCGAATTCAGTTCGGATGACCATCATATCTACTACTGTGGGCAAGAATCCTGTAAAAGAAATGGAGTGGCCCTCATAGTCAACAAAAGAGTGCCGAAAGCTGTACTGGGATGCAATCTCAAAAATGATAGAATGATCTCGATACGAATCCAAGGCAGACCTTTTAACATCACAGTAATTCAAGTTTATGCACCAACCACTGGTGCTGAAGAAACTGAAATTGACCAATTCTATGAAGACTTACAACACCTTATAGAAATGACACCAAAGAAGGATGTTATTCTCATTACAGGGGATTGGAATGCTAAAGTAGGGAGTCAAGAGATATAAGGAACAACTGGCAAGTTTGGCCTTGGAGTTCAAAACGAAGCAGGGCAAAGGCTAATAGAGTTCTGCCAAGAGAACAAGCTGGTCATCACAAACACTCTTTTCCAACAACACAAGAGACGACTCTACACATGGACATCACCAGATGGGCAGCATCGAAATCAGATTGATTAGATTCTCTGCAGCCAAAGATGGAGAAGCTCTATACAGTCAGCAAAAACAAGACCTGGAGCTGACTGTGGCTCAGATAATCAGCTTCTTATAGCAAAATTCAAGCTTAAACTGAAGAAAGTAGGAAAAACCACTGGGCCGGTAAGATACAATCTAAGTCAAATCCCTTATGAGTACACAGTGGAAGTGAGGAAGAGGTTTAAGGATTTAGATTTGCTGGACAGAGTGCCTGAAGAACTATGGATGGAGCCTCATAACATTATACAGGAGGCAGCAACTAAAACCATCCCAATGAAAAGGAAATGCAAGAAAGCAAAGTGGCTGTCCAACAAGGCCTTACAAATAGCGGGGGAGAGAAGGCAAGCAAAATGCTAGGGAGATAGTGAAAGATACAGGAAATTGAATGCAAATTTCCAAAAAATAGCAAGGAGAGACAAGAAGGCCTTCTTAAATGAGCAATGCAAAGAAATAGAGGAAAACAATAGAATGGGGAAAACCAGAGATCTGTTCAAGAAAATTGGAGATATGAAAGGAACATTTCGTACAAAGATTACCATAATAAAGGGCAAAAGTGGAAAGGACCTAACAGAAGCAGAAGACATCAAGAAGAGGTGGCAAGAATACGCAGAGGAATTATACCAGAAAGATATGGATGTCTCGTACACCCCAGGTAATGTGGTTGCTGACCTTGAGCCAGACATCCTGGAGAGTGAAGTCAAATGGGCCTTAGAAAGTACTGCTAATAACAAGGCCAGTGGAAGTGATGATATTCCAGCTGAACTATTTAAAATTTTAAACGATGATGCTGTTAAGGTGCTACATTCAATATGCGAGCAAATTTGGAAAACTCAGCAGTGGCCAGAGGATTGGAGAAGATCAGTCTACATCCCAATCCCAAAGAAGGGCAGTGCCAAAGAATGCTCCAACTACCGCACAATTGCACTCATTTCACACGCTAGCAAGGTTATGCTTAAAATTCTACAAGGCAGGCTTAAGCAGTATGTGGACCGAGAACTCCCAGAAGTGCAAGCTGGATTTCGAAGGGCAGAGGAACCAGAGACCAAATTGCAAACATGGATTATGGAGAAAGCTAGAGAGTTCCAGAAAGACATCTACTTCTGCTTCATTGACTATGCAAAAGCCTTTGACTGTGTCGACCACAGCAAACTATGGCAAGTTCTTAAAGAAATGGGAGTGCCTGATCACCTCATCTGTCTCCTGAGAAATCTCTATGTGGGACAAGAAGCTACAGTTAGAACTGGATATGGAACAACTGACTGGTTCAAAATTGGGAAAGGAGTACGGCAAGGCTGTATATTCTCTCCCTGCTTATTTAACTTATATGCAGAATTCATCATGCGAAAGGCTGGGCTGGATGAATCCCAAGCCGGAATTAAGATCGCCGGAAGAAATATCAACAACCTCAGATATGCAGATGACACAACCTTGATGGCAGAAAGTGAGGACAAATTAAAGAACCTTTTATTGAGGGTGAAAGAGGAGAGCACAAAATATGGTCTGAAGCTCAACATCAAAAAAACGAAGATCATGGCCACTGGTCCCATCACCTCCTGGCAAATAGAAGGGGAAGAAATGGAGGCAGTGAGAGATTTTACTTTCTTGGGCTCCATGATCACTGCAGATGGTGACAGCAGTCACGAAATTAAAAGACGCCTGCTCCTTGGGAGAAAGGCGATGGCAAACCTAGACAGCATCTTAAAAAGCAGACACATCACCTTGCCAACAAAGGTTCGTATAGTTAAAGCCATGGTTTTCCCGGTAGTGATGTATGGAAGTGAGAGCTGGACCATAAAGAAGGCTGATCGCCAAAGAATTGATGCTTTTGAATTATGGTGCTGGAGGAGACTCTTGAGAGTCCCATGGACTGCAAGAAGATCAAACGCATCCATTCTGAAGGAAATTAGCCCTGAGTGCTCACTGGAAGGACAGATTGTGAAGCTGAGGCTCCAGTACTTTGGCCACCTCATGAGAAGAGAAGACTCCCTGGAAAAGACCCTGATGTTGGGAAAGATGGAGGGCACAAGGAGAAGGGGACGACAGAGGACGAGATGGTGGGACAGTGTTCTCAAAGCCACAAATATGAGTCTGACCAAACTGCGGGAGGCAGTGGAAGACAGAAGTGCCTGGAGTGCTCTAGTCCATGGGGTCATGAAGAGTCGGACACGACTAAACGACTAAACAATAACAACAATGTCAAGAATATGTCTAAAATGTATAATTGTTGTTGGAGTGGCATACAAAGGATGAACAAGTTAAATCGGTTATGATTGATTGGGCACAAGATGTGGGACACAATATAATGATAGAGGATTGGGAGGGGCTATGGAAGAAAGGGGTTAGGTTTGCTGCATGTACGATGTTAAAGGAAAATATTATGAAAATGATGTATAGGTGGTATTTGACCCCTGTTAAACTAGCTAAGATTTACCATAACTGTGATAATTTATGCTGGAAATGTAAAGAAAAGGAAGGTACTTTTTATCATATGTGGTGGACCTGTCCCAAGGTAAAAGACTTCTGGGAAAAGATTTATAATGAATTTTAAAATATGACAAAATATACATTTATAAAGAAACCAGAGGCCTTTCTCCTTGGAACTGCCCAAGAAAGATGTAAAGGTATTTTTGTATGCCACAACCGCTGCACAAATTTTAGTAGCCAAAAAGTGGAAAACACAATAATTACCAACTGTGGAAGAATGGCAGATGAAGATGATGGACTTTATGGAGCTGGCTGATCTCACTGGGAGAATCCGCGACCAAGAAGAAGAGGAATATCAAGAAGATTGGAAGAAATTTAAAGATTTATTTGAATAAATATTGTAATATTAAAGATTAGTAGTTACTTGAAAGTACTAAATAGGCCTAGGATTAAATTAGGATTAAAAAATAAATGAGACATAGAATGTTAAGAAAAGTTAAGAAATCTGATTTTAATCAGAATATTGTTTTTTGAATAATGATATTAGAAAACTGCTACATTCAGATACACGGAAATTCGATGGAAGATATTAGAGGAAGTCAAGTAATATGTTTATGAAGTTGGAAGTTTAGCTAACTAATTAATTTTTATTGTTTATGTGTTTGTGGTTATATTTTTGGCTATCATTTGCTATATTTGATTTATTTTTATTTTTATTTTTGTTGCATTGGTTTTATAGTATGTGTTATATCTGTTTGAAACTTAATAAATATTATTGGGGGGGAAACAAAATTGTAATATTAAAGTCTTCCTATCTCTTTGGATAGGTACCACCCCTCTCTATATGTAATGCCCACTGCCTTCCTGGTTATGGGAAGAAAAAGAAGGAGGGAAAGAAGTTTTGCTGCTATGATTGTGATCCATGTCCGGACGGAATGATCTCAGATGAGAAAGGTGGGAGATGACATCTTCAGATATTACGAAAGCTCTGGGCTCTTGGCAATTTTGTTGAGGATAGGAGGCTTAAATTAATGGAGGTCCTGTTCTAATAGTTTATAGATAACATCAATATATTTTTATCTTTAAAACATCTTGAATATTTTTTATTATATATTATACCTCCAACCTCTACAAACTTAGGGTGGAATACAAGTGGTGTTTTCCCCTCTAAGAATTAGGTTGTTTGACAAGAGGGTGAAAGTCTCATTAAACTTGCCTTTCTAGGCTCCAAAGATTTCAGCTGTAATTTCTTAATTTGCTGTACAGTTTATGTGGTTCTAAGACAAAGGAGGGGGGCTGTAAGAAAAGATGTCCTCCAAGTAGAAAATTCCAGATTGGATTCATGAGGTTTACTTTTGATGCCACTAGGTTAAAAGAATTTGGGTTTGAAGTTCTTAAACCTTTTAAGGTAGAAATCACTATGCTAGATGGATTACTGATTAGGAAATTCTTAAGAATAGTTTTGATTGCTTCAAATTGTCATGCACCGTTTGTTTTCAGACATAGAAACATGTGTCAGTTGCCCAGCAGATCAATATCCAAACAGCGGCCAGGATCTATGCATTCCTAAGATTCCAAACTTCCTAGCCTTTGATGAAACCTTGGCCATTGTTTCAACTTTTTTCGCACTTTTATTCTCTCTCTTCACAATCCTGGTGCTTGGCATCTTCATTAAGCATCGCAAAACAGCCATAGTCAAAGCCAACAACAGAAGCCTTACCTATGGTCTCCTTATCTCCCTCCTCTTGTGTTTCCTCTCTTCTTTGTTGTTTATCGGAAAACCTAATATGGTGACTTGCCTTCTCCGACAAACTGCTTTTGGCATTGTCTTCTCTGTGGCCCTCTCCAGCATCTTAGCCAAAACCATACTGGTGGTTTTGGCATTCATGGCTACCAAACCAGGATCCAATATGAGGAAATGGGTAGGCAAAGAACTGGCTTATTCCATTGTCTTTTCCTGCTCCATTGTTCAAGTAGGAATTTGTGTCCTCTGGCTGGCAACCTCTCCCCCATTCCCAGATGTGGACATGCACTCAATGCCTGAAGAAATCATATTTCTTTATAATGAAGGGTCAGTCTCCATGTTCTATTGTGTTTTGGGCTACATGGGATTCCTGGCCACTATCAGCTTCACTGTGGCCTTCCTAGCCAGGAAGTTGCCTGACACTTTCAACGAAGCTAAGTTCATCACCTTCAGCATCCTGGTCTTCTGCAGTGTTTGGCTCTCCTTCATTCCAACCTACCTGAGCACCAGAGGAAAATACATGGTGGCTGTGGAGATCTTCTCCATCTTTGCTTCTGGTGCTGGGTTGCTGGTTTGCATTTTCTCCCCTAAATGCTACATAATTGTGCTGAGGCCAGACCTGAACAACAAAGAGCAGCTAACACAGAGAAAGGTATAAATGACAGTGGAATTTGTGGCTCTGTTGGGTCTGAGAATACATGGGCTTGCTGGCTGGTATCACTTTCTGGGTCCCTGCTCTGGATCTGTGTAGAGTTTGCTTCTTAACTTTTTTGTCTGCCAAAGATTTTCCTAAGGCAATGGGTACAGATTTTTCCTCAGGTTCTACACCCAAAGCCTTTTTCACAAATGAGTAATGCTCTAAAGCAATGGAGGTTTAGGTTCAAAGTTTTCTTCTCCTAGGTGGGCTCCCTTCTTAGGTTTACGGGACCCATCTGCCCCTCATTTCCCTCTACAGCACCTTCAGTAGCCACCTCTTTAAGCATTGAGCCCACTTTTGCTCTCATCTGCTATATCCTGTCTTTGCATGCAGAGAAATTCCCCAACTCACTGAAGATTTGAGGCCCATTGGCTGCGCTCACCTAATTTAGGCAGTTAGTTGAATCTGTTTTGTGGAATGTGGCTGCTGTTTCAAGCTGACAACGTCTAGGAGCCACAGGTGAGAACTGAGTGCAGGGTGGGGATCTGAGGTAGACAAACTACCCCAGAAGGAGCACGACTTGTTCCCCGCTAGAGTTACTACCCCTCCCTAACACTCCATACACCCCTCTCATGTATTACTGTGTATTTAAAGCAAATGGAATCTTAATAGCAAAACTCTCAGCCTTTTTATTTAGAAATGATTAATTTCAGTGGTTCAATGTTGTACATGTACTGTATGAATGATTGTTAATAAAAAGTCTCTTATCAATTACTTCGTGTAATCTGCAAATTCATCTTGAAGACAACACAGGGTACAAGAAACAAAAAACATTGTGAAATAGTTAAGGGATCTACATTCTTTATCTCTCACCTACAAGGCAGCTGAGGAACAGAAGAAGGAGAAGTTTAAAACAGCCATTTCCCTCTTTTTTTAAAAAAATAGTTTTAACAAAGAAAAGTAGCAGAGATATGCAACCATATCTGGAGGAAAACACACTGAATATTACTAACACTAATAGGACAAGCCTTTTTTTCTGAATTATACTTCTAACCTGTTTGAAAGAGTGGTGGCAGAGAATATCTCAAATAAGCCAAATGGCTTCAGAGAATACAGATGTGTTGTTTCTAAAGTTGATTCTAAAGCCTAGTTATGCTATTTCTGTTATAATAATTTTTATTAATTTTAAATTACCATTCAATAATAGCCTCATTAAAACAATACCAAATTGTAATACTAATACTAATCACTTAAATACCGAATCAGATAATTTAGGTGCCCCCCCCCATTGCTAGATGATTTCCTTTATTTCTGCATTTCCAAAATCTTATTAATTTCTATTATATTTCGGTCAGAATAATAATCCCTTATACAACAACTGCAATATTAATAACTTCTATTCATGTTGGCGCATTAAATGATTCATAGAACTAAAATGAGGCACTCAAGCCATATCCTTGTTCTTCCTGTTTGTGGCAATTATTCTTTCCATGGTGTTTCTTCCAGTCCTTGTAAAATGTTTTGTCTATTGTGACGGAAAAGTTGGTTCCACAAGTATTTCTTTTTACTTTTTTCTCCTGCCAGCAAATGCTTAAAGAACAGCAGCCTCTGATTGGCTGTGGTTCCAGGAGTGAGAGTTTAAAAGGAGCAGATTTCGAGGGAGATGGAGTTAGAGTGTGGTTAAGAGGGGAGCTGAGTTGAGGTGGTTGAGGAGGGAGGCTGGAGAGGTTGGGAGTTAGGGATATAGGATAGGAGTGTGGAGGAGGGAGAGTTGGTTCTGGAATAAAACATCCACTCTGAGTGTACCGTGAAGGACTGAGTGTATTGTCCTGCAGGAGTAAAAGGATCAAATTTTGCTGGGAGACTGAGGGTGAGGCAGGAGAAGGAGGAGCTGAAATAGATGAGTCTGCTTAGGTCTAAACTAATCTGGAGGGGAGAGACTCTTCTGAGGAAAGAAGAGACTTCCAAATCCCAGTGAAGGAAGGGGGGTGAGCCCTTAAGACTATTACTGAAAGTACCTCAGGAGCTGCATTTGTTAAAGGGGTGGGTAAATGAAGGAAAGTATCACCTTAGAAAGGAAACAAACTATAAAGTGAATTGAAGTGAACTAGTGTATTCTTATTGAAGTAACCTAAGTTTCTCTACTTGTATTATACTTCCTTGTTCTAAAAATAAATCTTTATTGTTTATTTAAAGAACACCTGCTCGAGACTCCAACTTCTTTTTCTTTTTTTAATATAATTTTTATTAACAAACCAATCAAATCACATTAATTTCAAATTACAGAGGCAAATTTTTAATTTGTTGTTGGGGTTACCCATGCTTCGAGCTCAGAAAGGGATTCAAACATCTCTACTGCTGCTGCTTTCATATTCACAGTTCTGTCCAAATAGTATTCACAGTTCTGTCCAATCTTCTCTTTATTGTTTTCCTCATCTTCTTGTTATCATATAATCCTTTCCTTGTGACCTCTGATAGTCTCCACAAGCGGGTTAAAAACAAACGTTGTTATAGTCATAGAGCCATATTCAAATAGACAGACGCCATTTCATCACTCCGTACAAAACATTCTTAAAGTCTGCCCATTAATCCTCGCAGGCTTGTCACTCTCTCCTCAATCTTCTTAGGGAGTTCTGCCAGGTCAAACTCACAGTCCAATATGATAACAAAGCCATGGTCTCCTCCCCCTCGATCGTAAATCCTGCAACCAGGCCTGCTTCCTAGCGAGTCTCTTTTTATAACTGCGTCATTCCAAAGGCGTTTCATTCCTTTCCAGATATTCCACAAACCATGTCTTTGATTAGTAATTCATTTCCACACAGTTCTTAATCATCCCGCTTATAATCAGTAGTTGCAACGATTCTTCTTGGGGGGGGGGATTGTTAGGTAATCACATTAGATAAAAAAAGAAAAGTTTCCTCCCCCCATTCCGTCCCGTTCCGACATACCGACCCTTTGATGTGTCTTCTTCTTGATATATTTTCCTGTTGAATCCAGCCCATCGCTCGACTTCACAGAGGTCCCTTCACATAGCAGTCTCAACTCCCATTCTTCACTCGAAACATGTGCATTTGCTGCTCTCTAATTGTTTATTTTGAGCTGCTGCAACCAGCCGCGCTATCGGAGACAGAGTCCGGGAGAGCCGAGAACCCACACAAGGGCTGTGCGCCTAGTGCCCTCACCCCCTGCATCTTTCAAACTCGGGGGTGATTTATCGGCACCACAGGCGAAGGCAGTGTACCCCCATTCCCTGGAGTTACAAGGGAGGCTGCATACTCCCATATCAGCCTCTTAATTTCCTCTTGTGAGCCGGAGAGATGGTATTGCCGGCCATCTTCCAATGCGCCCCTAGCGGCCCCCCCCCCGAGACTCCAACTTCCTGGTTATCCCCCTCACAAAGATCCCCCTGGTATAGTGAGGTTTTGTTTTTAAGCCTTCGGGTCAAAGGTTGTTCGGTGAGGTGGGGGCAATATATTTAAGAGAGAGCGGACACATGGGCTTGAGTGGTAACTGAGGTGCCAAGTTTGTCGCATCCATCTTTTCCAAGTTGTTGCTGTTCTCCATCATGCTTTGTGTGGATCCGATATCCCATTGGTCTATTAATGCTATAATCCAGTGTCAACACTTCTTGATAAGACAAGGATGCTATCCAGAATTGCTGCCACCATTCAGTTAATATGATGGCAAACTATGTCTGATCAGTGTTACATAGGTGGGAGAGTGATGGATACCACAGAACTAACAAATTAGGAAGCGGGGAAAGGATGGGGCCAGCTCAATTCTAGACATCCTGCTGACCTAGTAGGTTCATTCCTTGCTTACGATTTTGTGATGTTACAAATATAATTACATTGGCAGATCCGGCTTCCTGTCTACTAGCTGCAGTAATAAATCCTTTTGGATTCAGTATCTGCAGTCTGGATTCAGACCATTCCTCCTAGGCTGGAAAAAATGGTGAACACTGCTTTTTTACTGGAAGCCGAATCACAGGACAAAGCGATGCAGTGACTTTTGGAAAATGTGGGATAACCACTTCTCCCAGGGCATCATGGGAACCATCAACAGTTGCAGGAATGAAGGATACAGCACCATATATGGACAGGAAAACATCATGAGGGGAAATTGTCACACGCAGGAAAGAATAAGGACTACACTTAAAGTTCCTCACTTGAAAGTTTATAAATTACCTAATACAAATAGAAATCACAAGACTGTAGCTGTTATATAAGAGATTATTATATGTGCATGGAATGCAATGGAAATTATTAACATAGTGGAACACAGAAATAATGAAGAAGAATGAAGCCATCAAATCTAGCACCAAGGGGAAAAGTTTAATTAAATCATATAATTGACATTTGAATAATTGGCATTCATAATTGCATTAATTAGATAAAATTGGTATTGTTATAATGAGGTCGCTATCATTACTAAAATTACAATAATCAATCCACCTGACTGAACCTCCAGATGTCACAGTGGAAAAAAAGAATCAACAAGCAAGCCTGAAATGATTATAAGCTCCTCTGTGCTCCATAGACAACTAGGCAGGGCTCTGTTACTTATCAGTTATCAGTTTCCCTCTTTCATATCAAACCACTGCATCTTATTTGGTATCCAAGGCATTCTGTTGTGACAATCTTCAAGCTAACAATAAGGTGGATACATGTCCCTTAAAGTATCAAATTGACAGAGTCAGCTGCCACCCAATTTGTCTTGTTCAGATCAGGTGGAATAGAGGAATAATACTGTCGGGAGAAGCAGGGGAGTCCATGCAGACAAGTGTATTTGCCATCAGGATGTTGCTCCTGCTGCTCCTGCTGCTCCCCAATATAGTGTCCCAAGGACAAAGTACTAAATGCACCACAAATAATCCTGTTCATGTTCCACACGAGTGGTATGAGCCAGGTGACCTGATCATTGGTGCAATGGCATCTCATATTTATTACATAGTCCCTAAATTATCCTTCAAGAAACACCCTTCCAAGGAATTCATTGATGCCCCACTGTAAGTAACCGTTAATTAATATTATTTTAATTATTCCTGATATGATTGATTGGGGGGGGATAGCTTTAGAACTTTATTTTTTTAATGTGTCGAGAGATTTATTAGAAATCTCTGTGCAGATAGGCTGTGTTCATACTCTCAATGAACTATAAGCGTTTTGGATTCTAATTGTGTAAAGAGAGATAGAAAAGAGAGTAGCAGAAAGAGAAAAGAGATGGAATAAAAAAATAGGAACGGTACTGAATTTTTTTGATGATACCCAAATTTTCAAGGTACTGAAAACAAACACAGTATTCTTAGATTGCCCAAATAAGTAAATAAACTTTGCTGGCTTCATCGTCTCTTTATAGGCAGGCAGGTAAATCTCTCCTATCTAGATTCTGAGCACTTTGTCACAAACAAAATCTCACTGCATTTGCAGGGTGTTGACAATGTTGACAGACGGAAAAGAGAGTAGGAGAAAGAGAAAAGGCATGAAAACCTAGGAGAAACATATAGCCAAAAGTGTTGTACTCAGCTTTGTTGATGATACCCAAATTTTCAAGCTGGTGAAAACAAACACGGTTTGTTGAAGATATCGAAGAAATGTGCAATGGCTTTTTAAATGACACAGTATTATGAGACTGCCCAATAAGTAAATAAACTTTGCGGGCTTTGTCCTTTCTTTCGATAGGCAGGCAGGTGAGTCTCTCATACCTAGATTATTATTAATTTCCCCACTCTTATTTCATCTGCAGGGTGGTGACAAAGTTTTACCAGCAAATCCTGGCCTTGGTGTTTGCTGTTGATGAGATCAATGACAATCCCAGGATGTTGCCCAATGTCTCTCTCGGCTTCCACATCTATGATAGCTATTATGATTCAAAGATGACCTACCGAAACACTCTGGACCTGCTCTTTAAATCACATCACTTTGTTCCCAACTACAGGTGTGGCATCCAGAAAAATGTCATAGGAGTCATTGGGGGACTCAGCTCTGATACCTCCTGGTGCATGGCAAACGTCTTAGGTCCTTTCAAGATTCCACAGGTAGAATATGGATTTTGGAAAACAGAGATTTCATGCTGTCCTTGCTTTAGGAATCTACTGATTCATAAATATGGAGTGGGAGAATGAACAAAGTAAAAGGGGTATAATATGCATATCCAACAATGTGTGTAACATGGACCATTTGTGTGTAATAGATGTAATAGAATATTGCTGTAAAGCTACCAGGTATGTAAAGGAGGCATGGGACGTGGGGTGGTGCTGTGGGTTAAACCACAGAGCCTAGGACTTGCCGATCAGAAGGTCGGCGCTTTGAATCCCCATGACGGGGTAAGTTCCCGTTGCTCGGTCCCTGCTCCTGCCAACCTAGCAGTTCGAAAGGTTGTCAAAGTGCAAGTAGATAAATAGGAACCGCTCCGACAGGAAGGTAAACAGTGTTTCAGTTCACTGCTCTCTTTCACCAGAAGAAGCTTAGTCATGCTGGCCACATGACCCGGAAGCTGTACATCGGCTCCCTTGGCCAATAAAGCGAGATGAGCACCGCAACCCCAGAGTCAGTCATGACCGGACCTGATGGTCAGGGATTACTTTACCTTTTATGTAAAGCAGGCACCTAGACTGGTTCATATTCATCAATCCTGAAAGCACTGCACTGGCTTCCAGTGAGGTACTGAATATATGACATTGGCATTGGATTCATAGGCAAAAATAGCTGAGAACACATTAACTAAAAATGTTGCTGCCCTTAAAAATCAAGATAGTCCTTTCCCAAAGTATGATGTTACTCAACATTGTTCACTTTCAGAGGCTAATTGAAAAAGTGTTTTCTTGCTTTGTTCTGGCATTTGTCATCTGTCACTTCAGAGCGTTATATAGTCGTGTCAGCATTGTGCTATTCTGCTACAATGTTGTATTTCATTTTAGTTGTTTTAAATAGTGCTGGTACAGTATTTTGTATTTTACTGATATTTTATATGATTTGGTTTTGTGCTCAGAGATGAATAGTATATACACAATCTAATGGAGATCTTCTGGATTTCCCAGGAAATCTTCCTGAGAGAGTTCTTAGTAGATAGAGAATCAATGGCTTCCTACAATCATTACAAAAGTTACAGATCAAAAGTACATGATCAACAATTTCTATCACTCCACTTCCACCTTGGAGTTTTGCTTAATCATCCACTTAGTATATTAACATGAGCCATGATAAATGCTCCCCTATTCTTTTTTTAAAAAAAATATTTATTAAATTTTCCACTTTAACAATCCTATCCAATGATATTAAATATTCCAAATTATACATATTATTCAACATTCAAACAGTCCAAATATTATGCCAAATTATAAAAAAAAATTGGAGGTATCTTCCCATGTTCTGAGGTCGGGGTGGTTCTGATCATCTCATACTTCTGCTGCTTTCAGAATTTTCACGATGGTTCCCATAAATCATTTCGATGTTAATCCTCATTACATTTCACAGCCTCTGAACAAGCAAAATAAAACAAAACAATATATTCTCTGTGTTATTTACATCCCGAGTTCCCTCTGTATGTTCACAGTGTCTCTTCACAAAATGATGTTTCCGCCAAGCCAGTCCAAAAAGCTTCTCACCTCAGGCAGCAGCCAAGTCAGTCCAAATAAAATCAAAGCAAGGCATCTGCCCAATGCTTGTAAGACCAGCTGTCCTTCAAATGGTTAACCTGTCCAGGAAAGGTTTTGCCATATAAAACTGGGGATGCAAATATTAAGTAAGATATTAAAAGGCACCTATCCCCCTAAGGCTCCGCATTTAATTTGACAAGCTGATCTACTTTTGGTCATGGCCGCTCGTTTAATTGGAGCTGCATCATTCCGATTCTAATTCTAGGGAAACTTCCTAAGTTTTTTTTTGCGTCTCTCCAGTCATTCTCCAAATCAAAATTGGGAAACACCTAATCCTCTTCCAAATATATCTGCAGCCGGATACTTTGAACTTGGTTTTCCACTTTTGAATAATTGTTATTTCCACACAGTTAATGACTATTAGAATCATATTATATCACCAAATACACCACCTCTCCAGTCTCGCTTGCTATAAATAATTGGGGAGTTGGTACTTTCAGAGGAGGATTTTGCCATATAAGAAAGCAAAATGAAATATAATAATAAAGAAGGCTGAACCCCCCCTTTCAGTTCCAACATACCAAGTCAACATAGATGTTAATACTTCTTCCATTCAAATCCTTTTTAGCACCTCAGTGGCTGAATTAATTAGCAGAGTAGTTTCTCCCCCTTCGCTCAGATCATGTTCAAAACTTAAATCCAATTTTTCATCTTAAGAACTGGAAGCTTGCTCCTAAATGGAGGCGACTTTGAAGAGTTGCCAAGAAACGTTCCAGGCTTTCCATCAAGCGTCCCCCAGCCTCCCCTCTTCCTTCTGAATTTGGGGCCAGGTGTTGGGCAATCTGTGGATGAGCTGCCACTCCCCAGCCTGGGGAATGTAGGGAGGCTGATTACTCCCTTCTCAGCCTCTGATTCCGGAACGTACGGCAGTGATGGAATTCAGGAATCCTCCATCGCAGCTAACCGAAACCTCCTCTCCCAAATGCTCCCCTATTATTGGATACAATCAATATGTACAAGAATGAAGCTGTGATGGTGCCATAATAATAATAAATATCAACAGAAAACATTGAGCAAGGTTATCTGTGTTTTCCTATATAAGCTGGGGTCGCTGCTCTCCCTAAACTTGGTAAACTTGGGATATAGATTCAATATATATTCAATATTTTAGTGTGTGTGCGTGCACGTGTTTATATACAAATGTTTTTGGGATATCACGATTTCTTGTTTCCACTTGGAAACATTTGGCTTTTGCTTTTTCCAGATTTCATACGGTTCATTTGAACCACCCAAAAATTATGGAACCAAGTTCTCTTCCTTTTACCGCATGGTCCCCAATGAAGACCTTCAGTATCAGGGAATTATCCAGTTACTTCTGCATTTCAGATGGAAATGGGTTGGGGTCATGACTCCAGCTAATGAAGTTGGAGAACGTTTCTTGCAGAACATTGAGCCAATGCTTTTCAAGAATGGAATCTGTTCAGCATTCACAGAAAGATTTAAACACAATATACGTGATAATGCTAACTTACAAGAAATGGTGGACATAAAGATTTTGTTACCAACTTTCACAACCAGCAGAGCCAATGCAGTTCTTGTATACGGAGAAAGTAGATTTATTATATGGTTGTCAGTTGCTTTAAGCACAATGGAGTTATATCAGCTACTATTTACTCAAAAGAAGTCACGTGAAGGAAAAGTATGGATCACAACTACCCAAATTGATTTCATATTATATAGCCTGCAAAAAAAAATTAATGTTAATATACGAATGCTCCATGGTGCTATATCCTTTGCAATTCACGTCAAGGAGATTCACAACTTTAAAGACTTTCTTCAGAGTGTATATCCTCATTGGACAGAGACAGATGGTTTTATTCAAGATTTCTGGGAAGATGCATTCAGTTGTTCACTTTCAAATTCCACTCTCTCAAAAACTGTGTGTACTGGAGAGGAGATGCTGGAGAGCCTCCCTGCACCATATTTTGAAATGAGCATGACTGGCCACAGCTACAGTATTTATAATGCTGTCTATGCTTTGGCACATGCCTTAAATAGCATGCACTTGGCTGGAGCCATCCGCAACAGAAGAGGTGCTAAGGGAAAACTCTCTCCTCGGTATACAAATCCTTGGCAGGTATTGTTCCCTCTCAAAAAGCATTCACTGCATTGGTACATTATGTGAGTAGGCATTTACTTATCAGTAAAGAAATAAAAGAATAAAACTTAAGAAATTAAAAAATAAACCTTTAGAAATTTTTATCAGAGATGGGAATTAGAATATTTCCTATAATGATACTGCACGGACTTTAGATGACACAGGCTTTCACAAGCAACAGACTACCAAAAACTACATGTAACTGAAGCTGTGCCAACCACATCCCTCCGCGATTCTCTCTGTCTCCCTTACCTGTCCAGTTACCCAGTGGTGTAAGGATGGAGGCCAGGGGCCCGTGCCCCAGTTTACACAATTCTGAGGGAGCACAAACAGAACCCCCACACCAGGCACTGGATCCTCATTTGGGGGGCTGCCACTGCTTGGGCATGTCCTGGAAGACCCCATCTTTCCCTGTCTACCCACTGCCAGGGGTTTCTGGCACCCTGAAGCCAAACCTATACTCACTGGTAGGTCCCCAGAAGAGGCTAGCAACTGTGTCATCGCTGTCTGTAGACTCTGCTTTTCTCCCTCCTCCTCTCCATTGTGGCCTGAAGTGTTCATTCCGTCTAGGAAAGCTATTCAACAATCTTAATCCGACTATTCAAATGTTTTATAGACCTTTTTATGCTCTTCCTCTTAGCTCCACTCATTCCTGCAGAGAATCTCATTCAACAACAGTGCTGGGGACCAACTTACATTAAATGAATATGGAGAGTTAGCAGCTGGCCTTGATATTACAAACTTGGTCACTTTCCCAAATAGATCATACATCAGAGTCCAAGTGGGAAGGCTGGATCCTCAGGCCCCTCCTGGCAAAGAGCTCACCATTGATGAGGACCAAATCAAATGGCTTACAGCCTTCACTCAGGTATGGAAAAAAATGGCACAGACCCTGGTTTTCCACAGAATGGGATGTAACAAAAGCATTTCATGCATTAATAATTTTGAAATTTATTATTTAATATAGCTTATTTTTCATATATAGTTTTCATATCTAGATGGATAGTGCTTTAATGTAGGATTCTCTTTTTGAAAGAGTGACTTTTCCTGTATGTTTGCACCTTCAGCCTCTGAGGCTGTGCTTGTTGGCCTTCAATTTTGCTAATGGCACTTTTCTTTGTACATAGTATTACATTACATGTGATACTGACATTCCCTTTTTGTTTATTGCATGTCAATAAGCCATCCAGGAGAAAATATTGTCCTTTAAGAATTGCTGTAAGGTCTATCAGCTAGCACCAAAAAATACTTCAGACTCTAGTGATGAGTAAGAATCAGGGAGTGCTCCCAGATCTCTTGCTTCAAAGGGAATGCAACCCCTCACAGAACAAGTCAGGCGTAGGAACCACCCAGCCAAAGCATTTCTCTGTGATAAGGATTCAGCCCACATCCCATCCATCACTCACTCCAGACACCTGTCAAATAACTTCAGTCCCTCCTTTCATTCTAATGAAATGGAAAGATAGAACTGCATATCATCAGCATACAGGTGATGCCATGTGCCAGATCTTATTATTCCTATAAGAATAAGAATAATAGTAATCATATTATTCCTAAGAGTTTCATATAGATGATAAATACCACAGGAGGCAGAATGGGGCCTAACAGGACACCACAACCCAAAAGTCATGGGATAATTTGCTTGTAGTGACCCTGCAGGTAGGAGCAGAACTACTATAATGGGTTACCTTAAATTCCTTGAGCCACCACAAAAGGAACACCATGTGAACTCCTGTTCAATCACCTGATATTGGATATTTGAAAAATTCCCCAAAACAATATCTTAATATTAAACTTTTCCTATCTCTTTGGATAGGTGCCACCGCTTTCTCTATGTAATGCCAACTGCCATCCTGGTTACGGGAAGAAAAAGAAGGAGGGGAAGACGTTTTGCTGCTATGATTGTGATCCATGTCCAGAAGGAATGATTTCAAATGAGAAAGGTTAGAGATGACATCTTAAGATAATGCAGAACCTCTGGGCTCCTGGCAATTTTGTTGACATTAAATTGCTGCAGGAGAAAAGGCTTAAATTAACAGATGTGTTCTTCTCATTGTTTATAGATAACACCAATATATTTAAATCTTTAAAACATCTTGAAGATTTCTTTTTTAAGTGGAAGCCAATATATTTTACTTCCAACTTCTTCAAAATTGGGGTGGAATAGAAGTGGTGTTTCCTCCTCTAAGAATTAGGTTGTTTGACAATAGGGTGAAACTCTTATCAAACTCATTTTTCTGAGATCCAAAGATTTCAGATGTAATTTATTTCTCATTTTGTTGTACTGTTTATGTGGCTCTAAGAAAAAGCAGGGAGACAATAAAGAAAAAAAAGACGTTACCCATGTAGAAAATTCCAGAATTGATACACAAGTTTTATTTTTGATAGACCTAGTACAAAAGCATTTGGTCTTGAAGCTCATACATTCTGACGTAGAAAACACTATGCTAAATGGACTAGTGATGAGGGAATTCTTAAGAATACTTTTGGTTACTTCAAATTGTCATGCTTTGTTTGTGTATTTTCAGACATAGAAACATGTGTCAGTTGCCCAGCAGATCAGTATCCAAACAGCGGCCAGGATCTATGCATTCCTAAGATTCCAAACTTCCTAGCCTTTGATGAAAACTTGGCCATTGTTTCAACTTTTTTCGCACTTTTATTCTCTCTCATCACAATCCTGGTGCTTAGCATCTTCATTAAGCATCGCGATACAGCCATAGTCAAAGCCAACAACAGAAGCCTCACCTATGGTCTCCTTATCTCCCTCCTCTTGTGTTTCCTCTCTTCTTTGTTGTTTCTCGGAAAACCTAATATGCTGACTTGCCTTCTCCGACAAACTGCTTTTGGCATTGTCTTCTCTGTGGCCCTCTCCAGCATCTTAGCCAAAACCATATTGGTGGTTTTGGCATTCATGGCTACCAAACCAGGATCCAATATGAGGAAATGGGTAGGCAAAGAACTGGCTTATTCCATTGTCTTTTCCTGCTCCATTGTTCAAGTAGGAATCTGTGTCCTCTGGCTGGCAACCTCTCCCCCATTCCCAGATGTGGACATGCACTCAATGCCTGAAGAAATCATATTTCTTTGTAATGAAGGGTCAGTTTCCATGTTCTATTGTGTTTTGGGCTACATGGGCTTCCTGGCCACTTTCAGCTTCACGGTGGCCTTCCTAGCCAGGAAGTTGCCTGACACTTTCAACGAAGCCAAATTCATCACCTTCAGCATGCTGGTCTTCTGCAGTGTTTGGCTCTCCTTCATTCCAACCTACCTGAGCACCAGAGGAAAATACATGGTGGCTGTGGAGATCTTCTCCATCTTTGCTTCTGGTGCTGGGTTGCTGGGTTGCATTTTCTCCCCTAAATGCTACATAATTGTGCTGAGGCCAAACCTGAACAACAAAGAGCAGCTAACCCAAAGAAAGGTATAAATGACAGTGGAATTTGTGGTTCTGTTGGGTCTTAGAATACATGGACTTGCTGGCGGGTATCACTTTCCGAGTCCCTACTCCGGATATGTGTAAAGTTTTCTCCTTAACCTTTTTGTCTGCCAAAGATGTCCCAAAGGCAATGGGTACACATTTTCCCTCAGGTTCTACTCCCTAAGCCTTTTTCACAAATGTGTAATGCTGTAAAGCAGTGGAGGTTTAAGTTCAAAGTTTCCTTATCCTAGATGGACTCCCTTCCTAGGTTTATGAGACCCATCTGCCCCTCATTTCCCTCTACAGCTCCTGCAGTAGCCACCTTTTGGAGCATTGGACCTGCTATTGCTTTCATCTACTCACTCAGTCTGATCCTGTCTTTGCATGCAGAGAAATTTCCCAACTCACTGAGGATTCGAGGCCCATTGGCTGCCCTCACCTGGTTTAGGGAGCCAGTTGTATTTTCTGGGGTGGGGCTGCTGTTGAATGCTGACAACTTCTAAGAGCCCCAGGTGAGAACTGAGTGCAGGGTGGGGATCTGAGGTAGACAAACTGCACCAGAAGGAGCACGACTTGTTTCCCACTAGAGTTACTACCCCTCCCCTAACACTCTTTACATCCCTGTCATGCATTACTGTATACTTAAAGCAAATGGAATCTTAATAGCAAAACTCTCAGCCTTTTAATTTAGAAATGGTTAAGTTCAGTTGATGAATGTTGTACATAAAGGAATGTTAATAAAAAGTCTCTTATCAATTACTTCATGAAATCTACAAATTCATCTTGAAGACAACACAGGGTACCAGAAACAAAAAACACTGTGAAATAGTTGAGGGCTCTACATTCTTTATCTCTCACCCACAAGGCAGCTGAGGAATAGAAGAAGGAGATGTTTAAAACAGCCATTTCCCTTGTTTTTTAAATAGTTTTAACAAGGAAAAGTAGCAGAGATATGCAACTATATCTGGAGGAAAACACATTGGATATTACTAACACTAGTAGGACAAACCTTTTTTCCCTGAATTATACTTCTAACCAGTTTGAAAGAGTGGTGGCAGAGAATATCTCAAATAAACCAAATGGCTTCAGAGAATACAGATGTGTTGTTTCTAAAGTTGATTCTAAAGTCTAGTTATGCTATTTCTGTTATAATAATTTTTATTAATTTTAAATTACCATTCAATCATAGCCTCATTAAAACATTACCAAATTGTAATACAAATACTAATCACTCAAATACCGAATCAGATAATTTAGGTGCCCCCCCCACATGCTAGATGATTTCCTTTATTTCTGCATTCCAAAATCTTATTAATTTCTATTATATTCCAGTGAAAATAATAATTCCTTATAAAACAACTGCAATATTAATAACTTCTATTTGTGTTGACACATTAAATGATTCATAGAACTAAAAATGAGGCACTCAAGCCATATCCTTGTTCTTCCTGTTTGTGGCAATTATTCTTTCCATGGTGTTTCTTCTAGTCCTTGTAAAATGTTGTGTCTGTTGTGACGGGAAAGGTGGTTCCACAAGTATTTCTTTTTACTTTTTTCTCCTGCCAGCAAATGCTTAAATAACGGCAGCCTCTGATTGGCTGTGGTTCCAGGAGGGAGAGTTTAAAGGGAACAGATTTCAAGGGAGATGGAGTTAGACTGTGGTTAAGAGGGGAGTTGAGTTGAGGTGGTTGAGGAGGGAGGTTGGAGAGGTTGGAAGTTAGGGAAAGAGGATAGGAGTGTGGAGGAGGGAGAGTTGGTTCTGGAATAAAACATCCACTCCGAGTGTACAGTGAAGCACTGAGTGTAGTGTCCTGCAGGGGTAATAGGATCGAATCTTGCTGGGAGACTGAGGGTAAGACAGGAAAAGGAGGAATTGAAAGAGATGAGTCTACTTAGGTTTCAAACTACAAATGAGACACTCAAACTATATCCTTGCTCTTCCTGTGTGTGGCAGTTATTCTGTCCGTGGTGTTTCTTCCCGTCCTTGTGAAATGTTGTTTCTGTTGTGACAGAAACATTGGTCCCAAGTATTTCTTTTTACTTTTTTCTCCTGCCAGCAAATGGTTAAAGAACGGCAGCCTATGATTGGCTGTGGTTCCAGGGAGAGTTTAAAAGGAGCTGATTTCGAGGGAGATGGAGTTAGAGTGTGGTTAAGAGGGGAGTTGAGTTGAGGTGGTTGAGGAGGGAGGCTGGAGAGGTTGGGAGTTAGGGAGATAGGATAGGAGTCAGGTTGAAATATAAAGAGTGTTGAGGAGAGTGAGTTGGTTCTGGAATAAAACATCCACTCCAGTGTCCTGCAGGAGTAAAAGGACCAAATCTTGCTGGGAGACTGGGTGTGAGGCAAGAGAAGGAGGAGCTGAAAGAGATGAGTCTACTTAGGTCTCCAACTAATCTGAAGAGGAGATACCCTTCTGAGTAAAAAAGAGAAGCCCAAAACCCAGTGAAGGATGGTGTGGGGTGAGCCCTTAAGACTATTACTGAAAGTACCTCAGGAGATGGATTTCTTAAAGGGTGGGTAACTGAAGGAAAGTACCGCCTTAGAAAGGAACTGAACTATAAAGCCGAAACCTCTGAAAGCGAATTAAAATGAACTAGCATATTATTATTGAAGTAACCTAAGTTTCTCTACTTGTATTATACAACCTTGTTGTGGTTCAAGGACCCCGTGGAGTGGAATGAAACACAAGGACACGTGATATAATGTTAATGGGCAAGAAAAGGCCAAAACTTTATTGATTACAGCAAGTGAAAAGGTATTGACTTAGGCATTGGATTACATCAGCTGACTCCACCCCCTCAGAGAGGGGTGAGTCTGAAACAAGGGGGGTTTATTCACCAGTAGGTGGAGCCTGTTGATGCTAATCCAACTATAGGCTCTCCCCTGATGTCACCGAGGGTCGTGCCATGGCCTCCTGCCAAGCAGGCATCGGACAGAATACACGACCGCCAGATTCCTTTAACGGAATACCCAAAAATTGAAGGCATAGGCGATGGCCACACCTAGCCCTTCGACACCACAACACATCATTCCAATGCCTAACCGCCACCCGAGCCCAAAAGGGGCTCGCCGCCAATACCCTCACAGCTGTAACCAATCCCTGATGCTGCTGATGATGCTATTTAACCAAATGTCATTCCCTTGATCTGAAAGATGAACCCCATCATTCCGGTACAAGGCTTGGTCGCCAATCCGGATACAGTCATGAGAGATGACTCGGCCATACATAGAGTGCACCCAACGGGCTATTGCACGATTTAAGAGTTTCCTGGATTTTTCAATGGCCATACAGTTCTGCGCACCGCGCCACACAATTCTCTTCAGGAATGAGGACCAGAACACCGTTGTTCCGGGACACAAGGCAGCAATCTCATCCAAATCTCTTCTTATGTGCCACGACAAGTCCACACTTCTGCTAACAAGGTCATTTCCCCCTAATTGAAGGATAAGGATGTCAGGAGGGCCAAACGCGGCAACTCTCCCTCTCAGCAATGGCATAAGCTCTTCCCAACGCATGCCTCGTCTCGAAAACCAGGAAACTCGCACTCCAGGTGGCAATCCAAGGTTAGGGGTGAGGCCACAGGTAACCGACCATACGCGGGCCCAATGGACTATACCATGGCCACAAATCCAGACACTTCTGAGAACGGCTGAGAATAAAGGAAAGAAAAATACGGGTAAGTAGAGGTAATGGAGCAGAGCGCATTCTAACGAATGTAACCTTTATAAGCGTCGGATTTCCACCGGCCCATTTCCTTAATCTTATCCGCTGGCAGGCCCAAGCATGCAGCTGTTGTGGCGGCGCCAATCCTGAATGAGTGTGCCGCATAATCCTGGGAAGATAAACCACAGGCATCAATAGCTTTGCGGAGTGCCCTTGTGAATTGGTGTCTCAACAAAGGTGACCCATCCTCGTGAACCAGGAG